>NC_133335.1:2763168-2838866 GCF_042186555.1 Aquarana catesbeiana | reverse complement strand
GTGTGCTGAGCGCAGCAATGACGCAAACCACACAAACAGCCCCGAGTCCTCATCTCTGCTTCCTGTGAGACCCAGTCCTTACACATGTCAGAGACATCTCACCGAAGCCATACCAGGGACCGTCATCACACCGGGGGGGGGGGAGGGGGGGGGGGGAGCTCAGGAGGGGACATTCATAACACCGGGGGGGGGAGCTCAGGAGGGACATTCATAACACCGGGGGGGGGGAGCTCAGGAGGGACATTCATAACACCGGGGGGGGGAGCTCAGGAGGGACATTCATAACACCTGGGGGGGGAAGCTCAGGAGGGACAATCACCACACCATGCAGGATTTTAGGGGGTGCTCAGGGGTGACAGCTGTGCAGGCCTAGCGTAATACCAGCACACTCTCCTTGAGGTTTCCAGAAGACTCATAACAAACCAACATTCTGGGGGCACGGAGGGTATTGGGCCTTCTGTCTCATACCTGAATGTTGCTTTCTTTGTCATGCGGTTCCTATAAACCTCCTGAAATTAAGCTGTGTTGTGCCGTCCCCGTCCCCCCCATACTGAGACTGCACGCTACCACCATCAGTGTATTAGGAAGTTGGGGAGACTCTGCAGCATGGGCTGATGAAGCTGTCCAGTCCAACACCCCAGAAGTCCTGTGTGTTTCTGTGGTCATCCAGGACAACCATTTCTAACAGATCTCTTTCTAGAAAGCTAAAACCCAAGGAACACTGTAGGAGATTCACCTCCCCCCACCCTGCCAATACAGGACAGACAAAGGTACCATCATATAGTGGATTAGGAGGGTTTATTATTGTACCCACCTGCCCACAATCTTCTGTACATTGAGCTGCACAGACCAGAGTACAATCTCAGCACCGCTTGCATGGCTGTACTTCTCCTGTGGATTATAGGAGTTCGTTCTGCATGCCTGTGACACGTTTTTGGCAGCTAAAGCCCGCTGTCGGCTGACGTCACAGGACTCGGGCAAGATCGACAATGAAGTCGGGATCCACCCACAAGCATTAGACCAGCACCCCGGCGCAGCCTCTAAGCGAACCGCTGAGAGCCTGACCCGGCCGCTGTCACCCCCTCCACAGCCCAACACTCCAGAGAGGAGAGTCGGTGACTGACAATCTACAGCTCTCTGCTCCAGGAGCTGAGAGAGGCAAGTGACTGGCAGGGTGGGACAGATGCGGCATTTTTCCTGCAAAAAAAAAAAAAAAAAGGTGTAAAGGTGAACTTATCCTGTAACCACTTCCAATCAGAAGGCCGTCATATGATGTCCTGGACTTGAAGTGGAGATGTGTAAAGATAGTTTTCTATTTAAGATAACCCCTTGCCACCCAGGCCAAGTCTGACATTTCTCTCCTACATGTAAAAAATCTTTTTTTTTTTCTAGAAAATTTACATAGACCCCCCAAACATTATTTTTTTTTTTTTTTTTTTTTTTTTTTTTAAGCAGGGACCCTAGAGAATACAATTACAGTCGTTGCAACTTTATCTCACACAGTATTTGCACAGCAATTTTTCAAACACTTTTTTTGGGAAAAAAAAAAAAAAAATTAAAAAAACACCAAAAAAAAAAAAAAAAAAATTGTAAATTTAGCCCCTTTTTTGTATAATGTGAAAGATGTTACGGCGAGTAAATAGATACGCTTCAAAAATTGAGCACGCTCCCGGAATGGCACCAAACTTCGGTACTCTCCATAGGCAACGCTTTAAAAAATTTTTACAGGTTACCAGTTTTGAGTTACAGAGGTCTGGTGATAGAATTATCGCTCCAACGTTCGCGGCGATACCTCACATGTGCGGTTTTGAACACCATTTTCATATGAGGGCGGGACTTGCGTATGCATTCACTTCTGCATGCGAAGAGACGGGGACAGGAGAGCTTTACATTTTTATTGTTAATTACTTTCATTTTTCTATTTTGAATTTTTTTTTTTTTTTTGATCGCTTTTATTCCTATTACAAGGAATGTAAACATCCATTGTAATAGGAATATGGCACAACAGGTCCTCTTTACAGTGAGATTTGGGGGTCAATAAGGTCTCACATCCCTCCTCTAGGTTGGGAAGCCTTAAAAAAAAAAAAAAAAAAAAAAAAAACACAAACACCACACACACGATCTCGGCTTCCCAGCTGAGGCGGCGCCATTTGTATAAATGCAGAGGGCGGGGCGTGGTCATAAAATCGCGGCCGGCCTTCGATCGATCAGAGATTCCAGGGACCATCTGGTCCGCAGGAAATCTCAATGGTCACCATCCGGGACTGGCGGATCCCTTCTCTGACGGTAGCGGTGAGTCCGTAGAAGCACCAGAGGGCGGTGAGAAGGGGGGGGGGGGGGGGGTGAGGAATGTCCCCTTTCGCCGCCCGTATGAATGATGAAGTAGTGGAAAAGCCACTATGATCGTTCTTATGATGTAGGAAATCACCGACACTAAAAGATGCTATCTGAATGATGCCTGTAGCTGCACCCATCACCCGCTCAAAGTCAAGGACGTCATCTGATGGCCGGCGGGCAGGAAGTGGTTAATAATTGAGTTTATTCAGCATGACATGGAGCTCAGTTATGTAGCATGAGGCTGTATATTCTGCAATATTTACAATTTTGGTAAACTCAATGAATCCGAGCTTTGTAAGCGGAGATAACATGCACTGCATTGATACATTCACACAATTTTACAGTAACCTGGAGATAAAAGTTCTGGAATATTCCTCTATGTACACTACTAGGGATGCACCGAAATTTCGGCCGCAGAAACATATCAACGGGACATGGCCTTTTCGGCAATTTGCTGAAAGAGAAAAACGGCCGATAATGGAGCCAAAAATGGGGCGGGGCCTTGGCTCCGCCCCCCACCCCTGGTGCCGCCTATCACGGGGGCTTCCTAAAGCGTAGAAGAGAGAAGAGCCGCCGCCTGGTTGATTAGAGCGCTGGGAACATCACAGCTTTCATTTCAATAGCTGTGTGTTCCCCGCTGCGCACCGTCACATACAGCCCCTCCACCTTGTCCCAGGATTGGACGAGTGATCTGTCTATCAAAGTGCCCAGATAAAGAGGAGAGGCTGTATGTGACGGTGCGCAGCGGGGAACACACAGCTATTGAAATGAAAGCTGTGATGTTCCCGGCGCTCTAATCAACCAGGCGGCGGCTCTCTGCTCTTCCCCTGCACTGGCTGGCTGCAATGGGGGACACTGGCTGGCTGCATCTGACTGGCACTGGTGAGGCTGCATTGATGGTCAGAGCCTGGGGACATGGTGCAGACCATCCCCTGCACCATGTCCCCGGGGCTCTGACCATCCCCTGCACCATGTCCCCGGGGCTCTGACCATCCCCTGCACCATGTCCCCGGGGCTCTGACCATCCCCTGCACCATGTCCCCGGGGCTCTGACCATCCCCTGCACCATGTCCCCGGGGCTCTGACCATCCCCTGCACCATGTCCCCGGGGCTCTGACCATCCCCTGCACCATGTCCCCGGGGCTCTGACCATCCCCTGCACCATGTCCCCGGGGCTCTGACCATCCCCTGCACCATGTCCCCGGGGCTCTGACCATCCCCTGCACCATGTCCCCGGGGCTCTGACCATCCCCTGCACCATGTCCCCGGGGCTCTGACCATCCCCTGCACCATGTCCCCGGGGCTCTGACCATCCCCTGCACCATGTCCCCGGGGCTCTGACCATCCCCTGCACCATGTCCCCGGGGCTCTGACCATCCCCTGCACCATGTCCCCGGGGCTCTGACCATCCCCTGCACCATGTCCCCGGGGCTCTGACCATCCCCTGCACCATGTCCCCGGGGCTCTGACCATCCCCTGCACCATGTCCCCGGGGCTCTGACCATCCCCTGCACCATGTCCCCGGGGCTCTGACCATCCCCTGCACCATGTCCCCGGGGCTCTGACCATCCCCTGCACCATGTCCCCCGGGGCTCTGACCATCCCCTGCACCATGTCCCCCGGGGCTCTGACCATCCCCTGCACCATGTCCCCGGGGCTCTGACCATCCCCTGCACCATGTCCCCGGGGCTCTGACCATCCCCTGCACCATGTCCCCGGGGCTCTGACCATCCCCTGCACCATGTCCCCGGGGCTCTGACCATCCCCTGCACCATGTCCCCGGGGCTCTGACCATCCCCTGCACCATGTCCCCGGGGCTCTGACCATCCCCTGCACCATGTCCCCGGGGCTCTGACCATCCCCTGCACCATGTCCCCGGGGCTCTGACCATCCCCTGCACCATGTCCCCCGGGGCTCTGACCATCCCCTGCACCATGTCCCCGGGGCTCTGACCATCCCCTGCACCATGTCCCCGGGGCTCTGACCATCCCCTGCACCATGTCCCCGGGGCTCTGACCATCCCCTGCACCATGTCCCCGGGGCTCTGACCATCCCCTGCACCATGTCCCCGGGGCTCTGACCATCCCCTGCACCATGTCCCCGGGGCTCTGACCATCCCCTGCACCATGTCCCCAGGGCTCTGACCATCCCCTGCACCATGTCCCCAGGGCTCTGACCATCCCCTGCACCATGTCCCCAGGGCTCTGACCATCCCCTGCACCATGTCCCCAGGGCTCTGACCATCCCCTGCACCATGTCCCCAGGGCTCTGACCATCCCCTGCACCATGTCCCCAGGGCTCTGACCATCCCCTGTACCATGTCCCCAGGGCTCTGACCATCTCCTGTACCATGTCCCCAGGGCTCTGACCATCTCCTGCACCATGTCCCCAGGGCTCTGACCATCCCCTGCACCATGTCCCCAGGGCTCTGACCATCCCCTGCACCATGTCCCCAGGGCTCTGACCATCCCCTGTATAAAAATATGTTTAAAAACAGTCACTTTCGGTATCGGCTTAGTGTATTTTTTATTTTCGGCACAAAAAAACCCATTCAGTGCATCCCTGTACACTACAAACTGTATGATTGAATTGATTCTAATATTGCCGTGTTATGCTTATTCTACATAGAAGCTTTAATATTTGTAAACAAAAAGAATTCCTAACTACCAGCAAGAATAAGTCCTTACATATAAAGAGCACCTGTCATTTCAGATCTATCATCACAACGCCTGCTGTCCCCTATGTCCCTCACCTTGTTGTGTCACTGGCGCATCACCAGCCGTCCCATTAAAGTGAATGGGACCGTCAGGGAGCCACCGGCGGGTCAGGAGGAGGAGCCACCGGCGGGTCAGGAGGAGGAGCCACCGGCGGGTCAGGAGGAGGAGCCACCGGCGGGTCAGGAGGAGGAGCCACCGGCGGGTCAGGAGGAGAGTTGATCATTAAAAATTATGATTTAAATTAAATCCACCCTGATAGAAACATGTAAAAAAAGTGAAAGTGGTGGTAAAAACAGGTTATTACCTTGAAGTTGTGTTCCCATTATAAAAAAAAAAAAAATTTTAAAGTCAGCAGCTACAAATACTGCAGCTGCTGACTTAATAAAATCGGACACTTCCTGCGCCGAGGGGAAGTGACGTCAAGAGCCCGGGCACTGAAGGAGGCAGACTACGAGGGACCCCCTAGCAACAGCCATTTAGAGGTGAGTGGAAAAAAAAAATTCCAAATGTTTTTTTTTTTATTTTTTTGGCACATTAAATGAATTTATTTTTTTGGGTGGAACACCACTTTAAAGTGGATGTATACCTAAACATCAGACATGAACAAAGCATATCCTTCTATAGTGTGTACTTGTCTCAGTCCAGAGCACTAAGTGTCATTTCTGTCTGCCTCCTTCCCTCTATCAGCACGAGTCACTTCTGACAAGTTTTCCTGACACCAAGAGATAAAAAGGTGACACAGGAGGGCGCTCCAGCACACAGCCTGTGATCGACAGACTCAGCTGTGTGTGTGTGGTCCCTTCCCTCCAATCAGCTCTCACTGAGCTCTGCAGAGTAACTTCAGCTCTCCGCCCTCCTGCTTTCTGAAAGCTCAGACAAGCTGTATAAATTCAGCACTTTGAATGGCTGCAGTGATAATTGCAGATAAACTGGTAGGAGGATTTGTATCATCTCTATCACCTAAGGCCAGTCACTACACTGGGGGTATATGGAGGGTTTACAGACACTTTGATGCATTGTATACAAAAAAAAGAGGATCGCTGTCAATCACAGTGATGAGGAAGGGGCAGGGCTGAGCCAGGCTCTATGGGTCTTATGGACACAGGTGGCTCGGGAGCGAGCACATGCATGACCACATAAGCAAGCAACTTGGAGGCACTCGACGGGGTGGGGAGGAGCCAAGAGCACCAGCGGCGGACCCCAGAAGAGGAGTTTGGGAGTTGCTCTGTGCAAAACCACAGTACAGGTAAGTATCACATGTGTGTTATTTTGTAAAAATATAACATTTTATCCTTTACAATCATCTGTCATTATGAAAATTAGTCCCAAGTGTCCTATACAGACAACCCCCCCTACAAGACTTGGTACCACTGCCCCGCCAGCCCCCCCTCACCCATACCACTGCCCCCGCCAGCCCCCCTCACCCATACCACTCACTGCCAGCCCCCCTCCCCCATACCACTCACTGCCACGCCAGCCCCCCCTGCCCATACCACTGCCCCGCCAGCCCCCCCCTCGCCCATACCACTGCCCCCGCTCACCCATACCACTCACTGCCAGCCCCCCTCCCCCATACCACTCACTGCCACGCCAGCCCCCCCCTGCCCATACCACTGCCCCGCCAGCCCCCCCTCGCCCGTACCACTGCCCCGCCAGCCCCCCTCCCCCATACCACTCACTGCCACGCCAGCCCCCCCCTGCCCATACCACTGCCCCGCCAGCCCCCCTCCCCCATACCACTCACTGCCACGCCAGCCCCCCCCCTGCCCATACCACTGCCCCGCCAGCCCCCCCTCGCCCATACCACTGCCCCCGCCAGCCCCCCCTCGCCCATACCACTCACTGCCAGCCCCCCTCCCCCATACCACTCACTGCCACGCCAGCCCCCCCTCGCCCGTACCACTGCCCCGCCAGCCCCCCTCCCCCATACCACTCACTGCCACGCCAGCCCCCCCTCGCCCATACCACTGCCCCGCCAGCCCCCCTCGCCCATACCACTGCCCCGCCAGCCCCCCTCCCCCATACCACTCACTGCCCCGCCAGCCCCCCCTCGCCCATACCACTGCCCCCGCCAGCCCCCCCTCACCCATACCACTCACTGCCACGCCAGCCCCCCCCTGCCCATACCACTGCCCCGCCAGCCCCCCCTCGCCCGTACCACTGCCCCGCCAGCCCCCCTCCCCCATACCACTCACTGCCCCGCCAGCCCCCCCCTGCCCATACCACTGCCCCGCCAGCCCCCCCCTGCCCATACCACTGCCCCGCCAGCCCCCCCCTGCCCATACCACTGCCCCGCCAGCCCCCCCTCGCCCATACCACTCACTGCCCCGCCAGCTCTCGCCCATACCACTCACTGCCCCCGCCAGCCCCCCCCTCGCCTGTACCACTGCCCCCGCCAGCCCCCCCTTGCCCATACCACTCACTGCCCCGCCAGCTCTTCACCCATACCACTGCCCCGCCAGCCCCCCTCGCCCATACCACTGCCCCCGCCAGCCCCCCTCACCCATACCACTCACTGCCACGCCAGCCCCCCCCCCCCTGCCCATACCACTGCCCCCGCCAGCCCCCCTCGCCCGTACCACTGCCCCGCCAGCCCCCCTCGCCCATACCACTCACTGCCACGCCAGCCCCCCCCCTGCCCATACCACTGACCCCGCCAGCCCCCCTCGCCCGTACCACTGCCCCCGCTAGCCCCCCTCGCCCATACCACTCACTGCCCCGCTAGCCCCCCTTGCCCATATCACTCACTGCCCCGCCAGCCCCCCTCGCCCATACCACTCACTGCCTCGCCAGCCCCCCCCCCCCCCCTCGCCCATACCACTGCCCCCGCCAGCACCCCCCCCATACCACTGCCCCCGCCAGCCCCCCCCTGCCCATACCACTGCCCCCGCCAGCCCCCCCCTGCACATACCACTGCCCCCGCCAGCCCCCCTTGCCCATACCACTCACTGCCCCCGCCAGCCCCCCCTCGCCTGTACCACTGCCCCCGCCAGCCCCCCTTGCCCATACCACTCACTGCCCCGCCAGCTCTTCACCCATACCACTGCCCCGCCAGCCCCCCTCGCCCATACCACTGCCCCCGCCAGCCCCCCTTGCCCATACCACTCACTGCCCCGCCAGCTCTTCACCCATACCACTGCCCCGCCAGCCCCCCTCGCCCATACCACTGCCCCCGCCAGCCCCCCCTCACCCATACCACTCACTGCCACGCCAGCCCCCCCCCCCCTGCCCATACCACTGCCCCCGCCAGCCCCCCTCGCCCATACCACTGCCCCCGCCAGCCCCCCCTCACCCATACCACTCACTGCCACGCCAGCCCCCCCCCTGCCCATACCACTGACCCCGCCAGCCCCCCTCGCCCGTACCACTGCCCCCGCCAGCCCCCCTCGCCCATACCACTCACTGCCCCGCCAGCCCCCCTCACCCATACCACTCTCACTGCCCCGCCAGCTCTTCACCCATACCACTGCCCCCCCAGCCCCCCCTCGCCCGTACCACTGCCCCCGCCAGCCCCCCTTGCCCATACCACTCACTGCCCCGCCAGCCCCCCCCCCCCCCGCCCCTACCACTGCCCCGCCAGCCCCCCTCGCCCATACCACTCTCACTGCCTCGCCAGCCCCCCCCCCCCTCTCGCCCATACCACTGCCCCCGCCAGCACCCCCCCCATACCACTGCCCCCGCCAGCCCCCCCCCTGCCCATACCACTGCCCCGCCAGCCCCCCCCTGCCCATACCACTGCCCCCGCCAGCCCCCCTTGCCCATACCACTCACTGCCCCGCCAGCTCTACACCCATACCACTGCCCCGCCAGCCCCCCTCGCCCATACCACTGCCCCCGCCAGCCCCCCCTCACCCATACCACTCACTGCCACGCCAGCCCCCCCCCCTGCCCATACCACTGCCCCCGCCAGCCCCCCTCGCCCGTACCACTGCCCCGCCAGCCCCACCTCGCCCATACCACTGCCCCCGCCAGCCCCCCCCCTGCCCATACCACTGCCCCCGCCAGCCCCCCTCGCCCGTACCACTGCCCCGCCAGCCCCCCTCGCCCATACCACTGCCCCCGCCAGCCCCCCCCTGCCCATACCACTGCCCCCGCCAGCCCCCCTCGCCCGTACCACTGCCCCGCCAGCCCCCCTCGCCCATACCACTCTCACTGCCTCGCCAGCCCCCCCCCTCTCGCCCATACCACTGCCCCCGCCAGCCCCCCCTCACCCATACCACTCACTGCCACGCCAGCCCCCCCCCCCTGCCCATACCACTGCCCCCGCCAGCCCCCCTCGCCCGTACCACTGCCCCGCCAGCCCCACCTCGCCCATACCACTGCCCCCGCCAGCCCCCCCCCCTGCCCATACCACTGCCCCCGCCAGCCCCCCTCGCCCGTACCACTGCCCCCGCCAGCCCCCCTCGCCCGTACCACTGCCCCCGCCAGCCCCCCTCGCCCGTACCACTCTCACTGCCCCGCCAGCTCTTCACCCATACCACTGCCCCCCCAGCCCCCCTCGCCCGTACCACTGCCCCCGCCGGCCCCCCTTGCCCATACCACTCACTGCACCGCCAGACCCCCCCCTCGCCCCTACCACTGCCCCGCCAGCCCCCCCCCCTCGCCCCTACCACTGCCCCGCCAGCCCCCCTCGCCCACACCACTCTCACTGCCTCGCCAGCCCCTCCCCCCTATCGCCTATACCACTGCCCCCGCCAGCACCCCCCCCCATACCACTGCCCCCGCCAGACCCCCCCCGCCCATACCACTGCCCCCGCCAGCCCCCCTTGCCCATACCACTCACTGCACCGCCAGCCCTCGCCCGTACCACTGCCCCCGCCAGCCCCCCTCGCCCATACCACTCACTGCCCCGCCAGCCCCCCCCCCCCCCTCGCCCCTACCACTGCCCCGCCAGCCCCCCCCCCCCCTCGCCCCTACCACTGCCCCGCCAGCCCCCCTCGCCCATACCACTGCCCCCGCCAGCACCCCCCCCATACCACTGCCCCCGCCAGCCCCCCTCGCCCATACCACTGCCCCCGCCAGCCCCCCCCCCATACCACTGCCCCCGCCAGCACCCCCCCATACCACTGCCCCCGCCAGCACCCCCCCCCATACCACTGCCCCCGCCCCATACCACTGCCCCCGCCAGCCCCCCCCGCCCATACCACTGCCCCCGCCAGCCCCCCTCGCCCCGTACCACTGCCCCCGCCACGTACCACTGCCCCCGCCAGCACCCCCCCCGCCCATACCACTGCCCCCGCTGCCCTCCCCCCCCCCTGCCCGTACCACTGCCCCCGCCAGCCCCCCTCGCCCGTACCACTGCCCCGTCACTTTAGTGGCAAAGATATTTGTATGGGAAGAGAGGAGTGCCCGGTGTCCATTAGCACCACCACCAATCGACAGTGAAGAATGTACAACATCCAGCCAATGAAGAGGCACGTCACTCCCCCAATCAGCAATGACTATTAAGAACTCTTCTGCTGCCATCATTAGTAATAGATAGGAAGGAGATTACATTTACATTTCTTTAGTGTCTTCCTGGTTTCTGGCCTAGGCCAAAATTATGTCATACAGCCCAGTTAAGCACTCTCTTGCCTGCATATAGGGGTGTGACCCCCCAGTATTGGGGAGGGGGGTCTATATAAACACATAGGGGTGTGACCCCCCAGTATTGGGGAGGGGGGGTCTATATAAACACATAGGGGTGTGACCCCCCAGTATTGGGGAGGGGGTCATATATAGACACATAGGGGTGTGACCCCCCAGTATTGGGGAGGGGGGTCTATATATAGACACATAGGGGTGTGACCCCCCAGTATTGGGGAGGGGGTCATATATAGACACATAGGGGTGTGACCCCCCAGTATTGGGGAGGGGGGTCTATATAGACACATAGGGGTGTGACCCCCCAGTATTGGGGAGGGGGTCATATATAGACACATAGGGGTGTGACCCCCCAGTATTGGGGAGGGGGGTCTATATATAGACACATAGGGGTGTGACCCCCCCAGTATTGGGGAGGGGGGTCTATATATAAACACATAGGGGTGTGACCCCCCAGTATTGGGGAGGGGGTCATATATAGACACATAGGGGTGTGACCCCCCAGTATTGGGGAGGGGGGTCTATATAAACACATAGGGGTGTGACCCCCCAGTATTGGGGAGGGGGGTCTATATAAACACATAGGGGTGTGACCCCCCAGTATTGGGGAGGGGGTCATATATAGACACATAGGGGTGTGACCCCCAGTATTGGGGAGGGGGGTCTATATAAACACATAGGGGTGTGACCCCCCAGTATTGTGGAGGGGGTCATATATAGACACATAGGGGTGTGACCCCCCAGTATTGGGGAGGGGGGTCTATATATAGACACATAGGGGTGTGACCCCCCAGTATTGGGGAGGGGGGTCTATATATAGACACATAGGGGTGTGACCCCCCCAGTATTGGGGAGGGGGGTCTATATATAGACACATAGGGGTGTGACCCCCCAGTATTGGGGAGGGGGTCATATATAGACACACAGGGGTGTGACCCCCCAGTATTGGGGAGGAGGGTCTATATTGATACATAGGTGTGTGACCCCCCAGTATTGGGGAGGAGGGGGGTCTATATGGGGGCTCCTGCGTTGGGGGGTGGTCCATATAGGGGTGTGGCCACTATCGGGGGGGGTGGTGTAGATAGATAGGGCCCGAGTTGGGGGTTGTCTATATAGACACACAGGGGTGTGACCCCCCAGTATTGGGGAGGGGGGTCTATATAGACACATAGGGGTGTGACCCCCCCAGTATTGGGGAGGAGGGGGGTCTATATAGACACATAGGGGTGTGACCCCCCAGTATTGGGGAGGAGGGGGTCTATATAGACACATAGGGGTGTGACCCCCCAGTATTGGGGAGGAGGGGGTCTATATAGACACATAGGGGTGTGACCCCCCCCGTATTGGGGAGGGGGGTCTATATATAGACACATAGGGGTGTCACCCCCCAGTATTGGGGAGGGGGGTCTATATATAGACACATAGGGGTGTCACCCCCCAGTATTGGGGAGGGGGGGCCTATATATAGACACATAGGGGTGTGACCCCCCAGTATTGGGGAGGGGGGGCCTATATATAGACACATAGGGGTGTGACCCCCCAGTATTGGGGAGGGGGGGTCTATATATAGACACATAGGGGTGTGACCCCCCCAGTATTGGGGAGGGGGGGGGTCTATATATAGACACATAGGGGTGTCACCCCCCAGTATTGGGGAGGGGGGGTCTATATATAGACACATAGGGGTGTGACCCCCCAGTATTGGGGAGGGGGGGGCCTATATATAGACACATAGGGGTGTGACCCCCCAGTATTGGGGAGGGGGGGTCTATATATAGACACATAGGGGTGTGACCCCCCAGTATTGGGGAGGGTGGGGGTCTATATATAGACACATAGGGGTGTGACCCCCCAGTATTGGGGAGGGTGGGGGTCTATATATAGACACATAGGGGTGTGACCCCCCCGTATTGGGGAGGGGGGGTCTATATATAGACACATAGGGGTGTGACCCCCCAGTATTGGGGAGGGGGGGTCTATATATAGACACATAGGGGTGTGACCCCCAGTATTGGGGAGGGGGGTCTATATATAGACACATAGGGGTGTGACCCCCAGTATTGGGGAGGGGGGTCTATATATAGACACATAGGGGTGTGACCCCCCAGTATTGGGGAGGGGGGTCTATATATAGACACATAGGGGTGTGACCCCCCAGTATTGGGGAGGGGGGTCTATATATAGACACATAGGGGTGTGACCCCCCAGTATTGGGGAGGGGGGGGGTCTATATAGGGGCTCCTGAGTTGGGGGTGGTCCATATAGGGGTGTGACCCCCCAGTATTGGGGAGAGGGGTCTATATAGGGGCTCCTGAGTTGGGGGTGGTCCATATAGGGGTGTGACCCCCAGTATTGGGGAGGGGGGTCTATATAGACACATAGGGGTGTGACCCCCAGTATTGGGGATGGGGGTCTATATATAGACACATAGGGGTGTGACCCCCCCAGTATTGGGGAGGGGGGTCTATATAGACACATAGGGGTGTGACCCCCCCAGTATTGGGGAGGGGGGTCTATATAGGGGCTCCTGAGTTGGGGGTGGTCCATATAGGGGTGTGACCCCCAGTATTGGGGAGGGGGGTCTATATAGGGGCTCCTGAGTTGGGGGTGGTCCATATAGGGGTGTGACCCGCCCAGTATTGGGGAGGGGGGTCTATATAGGGGCTCCTGAGTTGGGGGTGGTCCATATAGGGGTGTGACCCCCAATATTGGGGAGGGGGGGTCTATATAGGGGCTCCTGAGTTGGGGGTGGTCCATATAGGGGTGTGACCCCCAAAATTGGGGAGGGGGGTCTATATAGGGGCTCCTGAGTTGGGGGTGGTCCATATAGGGGTGTGGCCACTATCTGGGGGGGTGGTGTAGATAGATAGGGCCCGAGTTGGGGGTTGTCTATATAAACACATATGGGGTGTGGCCCCCAGGGGCCCCTGTGTCTCACCTTTGATGACGTTGCTGTAGATGGTGGCCCTGAACTCCTCCTTGGCCCTCAGGTCGAAGTCCTGGCCATGGATGATCCTCATCTGTTTGAGGAAGGTGCTCTTGCCGCTCTCTCCGGCCCCGAGGAGGAGGATCTTCACCAACCGCTTCACATACGTTTTCTCTCGGGAAATGGTCCGGTCTATCTCCTTGGACTTCCTCTGCTGCTCGGCCTCCCGGGTGTTCAGCACACAATTCGGGAAACAGACGGAGAGCACGGAGCGGGACGGCAGGAAGTCCGCCATCTTCCTCTCTACCGAGCCCAGGGAGGAGGCTGTCTAACTGCGTGCGCGGCCCCGAGCACAGAAGAGCGCGCAGCCCCGCCCGGCACGTTCCCGTATGCTGAGTGTGAAACTGTCTCCGTATGGCGCCATCTTGTCGGAGACCAAACCCATCTAGCAACAATACAGCCGACCACTTTAATATGGCCGCTGAATGGAGACACGGAGCGCGGCGCAATGGACGTAGGAAGCTCTGACGTCAACGGACTATAAAACCGAACTTGGGGAAGGCCGAGCGGCCTGAAGGGAATGGCGGCCTGTGATTCAGGGGCCACAGTTTCTTGTCTAACGCAAATCCCCTCATAGAAGTGATATTCAGGGGCCACAGGCCCTTTTATAACACAAACCCCCTCTCATAGAAGTGATACTCAGGGGCCACAGGCCCTTTTATAACACAAACCCCCTCATAGAAGTGATTCTCAGGGGTTACAGGCCCTTTTATAACACAACCCCCCTGTTACTTAGGGGCCACAGACTCTTTGCTAACACAAAACCCCTCATAGAAGTGATACTTAGGGGCCACAGGTCCTTTTATAACACAAACCCCCTCATAGAAGTGATACTCAGGGGCCACAGGCCCTTTTGTAACACAAACCCCCTCATAGAAGTGATACTCAGGGGCCACAGGCCCTTTATTACATAAACCCCCCTCACAGAAGTGATACTCAAGGGCCACAGGCTCTTTATAACACAACCCCCCTCATAGAAGTGATACTCAGGGGCCACAGGCCCTTTTCTAACACAACCCCCCCTCATAGAAGTGATACTCAGGGTCCACAGGCCCTTTTATAACACAAACCCCCTCATAGAAGTGATTCTCAGGGGCTACAGGCCCTTTTATAACACAACCCCCCTCTCAAAAGCGATACTCATGGGCCACAGGCTCTTTTCTAACACAAACCCCCTCATAGAAGTGATACTCATGGGCCGCAGGCTCTTTTCTAACACAAACCCCCTCATAGAAGTGATACTTAGGGGCCACAGGCCCTTTATTACATAAACCCCCCTTACAGAAGTGATACTCAGGGGCCACATGCTTTTTTATAACACAAACCCCCCTCATAGAAGTGATACTTAGGGGCCACAGGCTCTTTTCTAACACAAACCCCCACATAGAAGTGATACTTAGGGGCCACAGGCCCTTTATTACATAAACCCCCCTTACAGAAGTGATACTCAGGGGCCACATGCTTTTTTATAACACAAACCCCCCTCATAGAAGTGATTCTCTGGGGTCACAGGCCTTTTTCTAACACAACTCCCCTAATAAACTTGATACTCAGGGGCCACAGGCCCTTTTATAAGGCATACCCCCTCACTGAAGTGATACTCAGGGGCCACAGGCTCTTTTATAACTCATACCCCCTCATAGAAGTGATACTCAGGGGCCACAGGTCCTTTTCTAACACAAACCCCCTCATAGCAGTGATACTCAGGGGCCACAGGCCCTTTATAACATAACCCCCCCTCACAGGAGTGATACTCGGGGCCACAGGCCCTTTATAACACAACCCCCCCTCATAGAAGTGATTCTCTGGGGTCACAGGCCTTTTTCTAACACAACCTCCCTCATAAACTTGATACTCAGGGGCCACAGGCCCATTTATAACTCCTACCCCCTTACAGAAGTGATACTCAGGGGCCACAGGCTCTTTATAACACAAAACCCCTTATAGATGTGATTCTCTTGGACCACAGACCCTTTTCTAACACAAACTCTCTCATAGAAGTGATACCCAGAGGCCACAGGCTCTTTATAACACAAACCCCCCTCACAGAAGTAATACTCAGGGGTCACAGGCCCTTTTCTAACACAAACCCCCTCACAGAAGTGATAACTCAGGGGCCACAGGCTCTTTATAACACAAACCTCTTTACAGAAGTAATACTCAGGGGCCACAGGCCCCTTTCTTACACAAACCCCCTCACAGAAGCGATACTCAGGGGCCAAACACATTTTTCTAATACATACCAAATCCCCTTACAGAAATAATAGGGGCCACAGACTTTTTGTACTACAAAGGCCCTCTAAGAAATCATACACATGCTGGGGCCCTCATAAAAGTGATAGGGGCCACAGGCCCTTCTATAGTACAAAGCCACTCATAGAAGATATATACAGACCTTTATTCAAGACATATATAGAAAGAGGTCCCTGACTACATTACATCACAGGGACACCTCATAGACCTGACACACACAGGGGACCCTCATAGACCTGACACACACAGGGGACCCTCATAGACCTGACACACACAGGGGACCCTCATAGACCTGACACACACAGGGGACCCTCATAGACCTGACACACACAGGGGACCCTCATAGACCTGACACACACAGGGACCCCTCATAGACCTGACACACGCATACAGGGACCCTCATAAACCTGACACACACACACAGGGACCCTCATAGACCTCACACACACACACACACAGGGACCCCTCATCCTCATAGACCTGACACACACACAGGGACCCATCATAGACCTGACACACACACAGGGGACCCTCAAACCTGACACACACAGGGACCCCTCATAGACCTGACACACACACACAGGGACCCCTCATAGACCTGACACACACACATAGGGACCCCTCATAGACCTGACACACACATACAGGAACCCTCATAGACCTCACACACACACACAAAGACCACTCGCCCTCATAGACCTGACACACACACACAGGGACCCCTCACCTGACACACACACAGGGGACCCTCATAGACCTGACACACACAGGGACCCCTCATGGTGCAGACGTCACATATGGTGTGCAGCGTGGAACAGCAGGAAGGTGAGTGGGGTCCGGACTGGAGCGGAGCTACTAGCAGACGGCACACTTGGTGTGCAACATCGGAACGCTATAGCGGAAGGTGAGTGGGGACCAGATAGATAGGACTAAGCGGCAGAGGATAAGCAGTGCTGGGGGACCAGCTCAGGAAAAACTAGCAGATGTCACACGTGGTGCGCAGCATGGGAGCATGTGGAGACCGGAGAGAGAGAAGGATCAGAAAATCAGAGGAACAGCAGAGCTAGGGTTACTACTGAGTGGGAGATCAGCAGAGCTGGGGGTTACTACTGAGTGGGGGATCAGCAGAGCTGGGGGTTACTACTGAACTGGGGGATCAGCAGAGCTGGGGGTTACTACTGAGTAGGGGAGCTGAGGGTTACTACTGAGTGGGGGATCAGCAGAGCTGGGGTTACTACTGAGTGGGGGATCAGCAGAGCTGGTGGTTACCACTGAGTAGGGGAGCTGAGGGTTACTACTGAGTGGGAGATTAGCAGAGCTGAGGGTACTACTGGGCAGGGGATCTGCTGAACAAAAGTACTAATGAGCGGGGGATCTGCTGAGTGGTGGTATTACTGAGCTGGGGTTCTACTGGGCCCCTTTAAAACAAATTGAAAATCAACAGACACAGGGCATTTGCAAGGCTTCATTAAGGCCCCTTTCACACTTGTGCGACTTGGGACTGCAAAGTCGCATGCCAAGTCGTAACCCATGATTTCCAATGAGTACCATTCATATCTGTGCGACTTCAAGTCGCACAGACTTCAAAGTAGTCCCTGTACTACTTTGGTCTGACTTTGATGCGAGTTGAGGTCCATGGACCTCAAGTATACACAGGCATTCCCTGAAATCGCTGCAAAATCGCGGTAAAATCGTGGCAAAATCACGCTACTTCAAAATCAGGTAGTGTGAAAGGAGCCTAAACCTTCAAAAAGCATCACAAAGCATCAAAAACACATGGAAAAGTGTTAGGTGCTTTAATGTTTGTCTACTGGAACTGGAACTCTGGGTCTGCTTCCTAGAACATGTGACAGGAACTTCCCAGGATGCATCTTTGAGGCTCTGGTTACATCATCAGTGCCTCGACCAACCAGGAAGTGAAAAAGATGATTTCATATCAGCATGCAGAGAGGTATTCTGATGGGACAGGGAGAGGCCTGAAGGACATTATGGGTTCCCTGGAAAAGTCCAAACCAGGATTCAGGGGGTAGTCAGGTCATATTATGTGGATCCTCTGGGAAGAGAGGACCTTAGTCGGGATAGGATGAAGATCTTTCTGCATTCGACTGGGAAATAGTGCATTGTCTATGGTGAATTTGGCAAAACCAATCTGAACATATAAAAGTATTTGGGGTTGGGGTCGGGGGTTACCCTTCCTAGAAGATTGGCAGACAGGCTCGAGAGAGGCCATGCAAGGCCTACAGGTATGCCTTAGAAATGAACAATCTTTTTTTAAACCTGAAGGCTGCTTTATAAGATACTAGAGAGTAAGTTGGAATGTCTCTGTAAATTTTCGGAAAGGTGATATAAGGGGAACTCACATTTTAAATGCCTCCGCTATAAAAGTTGCCACAACAGACTTGTAAAATTCATCTGTCAGTCATTTGGCCCAGGCGACTTTCTGGTAGCCAACTTCTCTATAGCACCAATTATCTCATTTGATGAGGTTTCGCTAAATCCCCCCCACCATGAGGCAATTTCCTGTGATCCTGAGGACCCCTCAATGACTGAGAACTGGCGACCCAAACGTTTTCTCAATGTTGATAGAAAGTTCTTGGAGAAGATTCTTCTTTGACCCTTGTCATCAATAGCAGATGATCAGCACCACGCGGTCTGAGCTAGAAGTACCTCTTCAGCGGTTTTGGCTCTCCGGGAGGCTTTGGAGCAGGGGTCTCAAACTGGTGGCCCTCCAGCTGTTGCGAAACTACAAGACCCATGAGGCATTGCAGGCAGAGGCATGATGGGACTTGTAGTCCTACAACAGCTGGAGGGGCTGCCAAGTTTGAGACCCCTGCTTAGGAGAGAGGCAGAGCTGCTGGATGGAGAAAGTACTTGCTGGCCTTGGAACATGTGAAGGTTTTTGATTGGGCGAATCATGAGTAGCTGTGGTTTAAGGATAAGCTATGTCCGGATCCTAGTCCAAACCCACATGAGCGATCCCGCCAGGAAGCTGTCACTGTACTGGGCCAATCAAAAGTGGCCGAGGCCTTTTCCACAGCCCCACGTATACAATAACTCAGCCGCTGATGATTGGCCCAGTACAGTTAAAGCTCCTGGTGGGATCGCTCGTGTGGGTTTGGACTCGGATCTGAACATTAGATATGTGCGGTTCGTTTCGTTCCAAATTGAAATTCAGATGAATTTTTCGTTATTCGGAAATTCGGCTGTATCCGAATTTTCTAATTACAATAGTAACAAATTTAAACAAATCCGAAATAACAAAACAACATTTCGAACAAAATTAGAATAGTTTTCTAATCAAATTCAAGTTTCTAAGGAGAATAAAATATCATAGAAAATAAAGGAGTAAAAAAAAATATAATAGAAAAGAAAAGAATATAATAGAGTAAAACAGAACAGAATAAAAAATAAAAGAATAGAAAATGAAGGGATAGAATAGACTATAAAATAATAGATCAGAAAAGAATAGAATAAAACAGAACTAAATAGAATAGAAAATAAAAGAACAGAGTATACTAGAATAAAAAATAAAGTAATAGAATAGCAAATAGAATATGACCATCTTCTGAAATTAGAATTTCAAATAGAATAAATTTGAATTTGAAAACATTAGAAAAGAAAAGAATACTTTTCCCCTGCCATTTATAAGATACATCTTATATGCTAGAATTGATGTGACTGAATAGCTCAAAATATTAGAAGAAAAGAATAGAAAAAAAAAAAAAATAGAAAATAACCTTCTCCTGAAATTTGAATTCCAAATAGAATACAGTGGGGAGGGAAAGTATTCAGACCCCCTTAAAATTTTTCACTCTTTGTTATATTGCAGCCATTTGCTAAAATCATTTAAGTTCATTTTTTTCCTCATTAATGTACACACAGCACCCCATATTGTACACACAGCACCCCATATTGTACACACAGCCCCCATATTGTACACACAGCACCCCATATTGTACACACAGCCCCCCATATTGTACACACAGCACCCCATATTGTACACACAGCACCCCATATTGTACACACAGCCCCCCATATTGTACACACAGCACCCCATATTGTACACACATCACCCCATATTGTACACACAGCACCTCATATTGTACACACAGCACCCCATATTGTACACACAGCACCCCATATTGTACACACAGCACCCCATATTGTACACACAGCCCCCCATATTGTACACACAGCACCCCATATTGTACACACAGCCCCCCATATTGTACACACAGCACCCCATATTGTACACACAGCACCCCATATTGTACACACAGCCCCCCATATTGTACACACAGCCCCCCATATTGTACACACAGCACCCCATATTGTACACACAGCACCTCATATTGTACACACAGCACCCCATATTGTACACACAGCACCCCATATTGTACACACAGCCCCCCATATTGTACACACATCACCTCATATTGTACACACAGCACCTCATATTGTACACACAGCCCCCCATATTGTACACACATCACCTCATATTGTACACACAGCACCCCATATTGTACACACAGCACTCCATATTGTACACACAGCCCCCCATATTGTACACACAGCGCCCCATATTGTACACACAGCCCCCCATATTGTACACACAGCCCCCTATATTATACACACAGCACCCCATATTGTACATGCAGCACCCCATATTGTACACACAGCCCCCCATATTGTACACACAGCCCCCCATATTGTACACACAGCACCCCATATTGTACACACAGCACCCCATATTGTACACACAGCCCCCCATATTGTACACACAACACCCCATATTGTACACACAGCACCTCATATTGTACACACAGCACCTCATATTGTACACACAGCACCCCATATTGTACACACAGCACCCCATATTGTACACACAGCCCCCCATATTGTACACACAGACCCCCATATTGTACACACATCACCCTATATTGTACACACAGCTCCCCATATTGTACACACAGCACCCCATATTGTACACACAGCCCCCCATATTGTACACACAGCACTCCATATTGTACACACAGCACCCCATATTGTACACACAGCACCCCATATTGTACACACAGCACTCCATATTGTACACACAGCACCCCATATTGTACACACAGCACCCCATATTGTACACACAGCACTCCATATTGTACACACAGCACCCCATATTGTACACACAGCACTCCATATTGTACACACAGCACCTCATATTGTACACACAGCACCCCATATTGACAGAAAAAACAGAATTGTTGACATTTTTGCAGATTTATTAAAAAAGAAAAACTGAAATATCACATGGTCCTAAGTATTCAGACCCTTTGCTCAGTATTTAGTAGAAGCCCCTTTTGATGAGTCTTTTTGGGAAAGATACAACAAGTTTTTCACACCTGGATTTGGGGATTCTCTGCCATTCCTCCTTGCAGATCCTCTCCAGTTCTGTCAGGGGGGATGGTAAACGTTGGTGGACGGCCATTTTTAGGTCTCTCCAGAGATGCTCAATTGGGTTTAAGTCAGGGCTCTGGCTGGGCCATTCAAGAACAGTCACGGAGTTGTTATGAAGCCACTCCTTCCTTATTTAAGCTGTGTGCTTAGGGTCATTGTCTTGTTGGAAGGTAAACCTTCGGCCCAGTCTGAGGTCCTGAGCACTCTGGAGAAGGTTTTCGTCCAGGATATCCCTGTACTTGGCCATATTCATCTTTCCCTCGATTGCAACCAGTCGTCCTGTCCCTGCAGCTGAAAAACACCCCCACAGTATGATGCTGCCACCACCATGCTTCACTGTTGGGACTGTATTGGACAGGTGATGAGCAGTGCCTGGTTTTCTCCACACATAACGCTTAGAATTAAGGCCAAAAAGTTCTATCTTGGTCTCATCAGACCAGAGAATCTTATTTCTCACCATCTTGGAGTCCTTCAGGTGTTTTTTTAGCAAACTCCATGCGGGCTTTCATGTGTCTTGCACTGAGGAGAGGCTTCCGTTGGGCCACTCTGCCATAAAGCCCCGACTGGTGGAGGGCTGCAGTGATGGTTGACTTTCTACAACTTTCTCCCATCCCCCGACTCCATCTCTGGAGCTCAGCCACAGTGATCTTTGGGTTCTTCTTTACCTCTCTCACCAAGGCTCTTCTCCCCCGATAGCTCAGTTTGGCCGGACGGTCAGCTCTAGGAAGGGTTCTGGTCGTCCCAAACGTCTTCCATTTAAGGATTATGGAGGCCACTGTGCTCTTAGGTACCGTAAGTGCAGCAGAAATGTTTTGTAACCTTGGCCAGATCTGTGCCTTCCCACAATTCTGTCTCTGAGCTCTTCAGGCAGTTCATTTGACCTCATGATTCTCATTTGCTCTGACATGCACTGTGAGCTGTAAGGTCTTGTATAGACAGGTGTGTGGCTTTCCTAATCAAGTCCAATCAGTATAATCAAACACAGCTGGACTCAAATGAAGGTGTAGAACCATCTCATGGATGATCAGAAGAAATGGACAGCACCTGAGTTTATATATATGAGTGTCACAGCAAAGGGTCTGAATACTTAGGACCATGTGATATTTCAGTTTTTCTTTTTTAATAAATCTGCAAAAATGTCAACAATTCTGTGTTTTTCTGTCAATATGGAGTGCTGGGTGTACAATATGGGGGGCTGTGTGTACAATATGGGGGGCTGTGTGTACAATATGGGGTGCTGTGTGTACAATATGGGGTGATGTGTGTACAATATGGGGTGCTGTGTGTACAATATGGGGTGTTGTGTGTACAATATGGGGTGTTGTGTGTACAATATGGGGTGCTGTGTGTACAATATGGGGTGATGTGTGTACAATATGGGGGGCTGTGTGTACAATATGGGGGTCTGTGTGTACAATATGGGGCGCTGTGTGTACAATATGGGGTGCTGTGTGTACAATATGGGGTGTTGTGTGTACAATATGGGGGGCTGTGTGTACAATATGGGGTGCTGTGTGTACAATATGGGGTGATGTGTGTACAATATGGGGGGCTGTGTGTACAATATGGGGTGCTGTGTGTACAATATGGGGGGCTGTGTGTACAATATGGGGTGATGTGTGTACAATATGGGGCGTTGTGTGTACAATATGGGGTGCTGTGTGTACAATATGGGGTGATGTGTGTACAATATGGGGGGCTGTGTGTACAATATGGGGTGCTGTGTGTACAATATGGGGGGCTGTGTGTACAATATGGGGTGATGTGTGTACAATATGGGGTGATGTGTGTACAATATGGGGGGCTGTGTGTACAATATGAGGTGCTGTGTGTACAATATGAGGTGCTGTGTGTACAATATGGGGTGCTGTGTGTACAATATGGGGTGATGTGTGTACAATATGGGGGGCTGTGTGTACAATATGGGGTGTTGTGTGTACAATATGGGGTGCTGTGTGTACAATATGGGGGGCTGTGTGTACAATATGGGGTGCTGTGTGTATAATATGGGGTGCTGTGTGTACAATAATGGGGTGCTGTGTGTACAATATGGGGTGCTGTGTGTACAATATGAGGTGCTGTGTGTACAATATGGGGTGTCGTGTGTACAATATGGGGGTGCTGTGTGTACAATATGGGGGTGCTGTGTGTACAATATGGGGTGCTGTGTGTACAATATGGGGTGCTGTGTGTACAATATGGGGGGCTGTGTGTACAATATGGGGGGCTGTGTGTACAATATGGGGGCTGTGTGTACAATATGGGGTGCTGTGTGTACAATATGGGGGCTGTGTGTACAATATGGGGTGCTGTGTGTACAATATGGGGTGTCGTGTGTACAATATGGGGGTGCTGTGTGTACAATATGGGGTGCTGTGTGTACAATATGGGGTGCTGTGTGTACAATATGGGGGCTGTGTGTACAATATGGGGTGCTGTGTGTACAATATGGGGGGCTGTGTGTACAATATGGGGTGCTGTGTGTACAATATGAGGTGCTGTGTGTACAATATGGGGTGATGTGTGTACAATATGGGGTGCTGTGTGTACAATATGAGGTGCTGTGTGTACAATATGGGGGGCTGTGTGTACAATATGGGGTGCTGTGTGTACAATATGGGGTGCTGTGTGTACATTAATGAGGAAAAAAAATGAACTTAAATGATTTTAGCAAATGGCTGCAATATAACAAAGAGTGAAAAATTTAAGGGGGTCTGAATACTTTCCGTCCCCACTGTACATTCAAATTCAAAAAGAAAAGAATAGACTAGAATAAAAAAAAAATAGAAGAGAATAAAAAGAATATAACCATTTCCCATAATTCAAATAGAATGGAAAATAAAAGAATAAACAAGACTAGAATAGAAAAAAACCTGCACTACCCTGTTTCCCCCAAAATAAGACCTAGCGTGATTGTCAGTGATGGCTGCAATATAAGCCCCCCCCCCCCCAAATAAGTCCTACACTGAAAATAAGACCTACAAGGACTTTAACTAGGGCTTATTTGGGGGGTAGGGCTTATACTGCAGCCATCACCGACAATCACGCTAGGTCTTATTTTCGGGGAAACAGGGTAGTGTGCACTGATGAGGCGGCGCTGCAGGCCAATGATGAGGCTGCACTGATGTGCACTTATGAGGCTCCAAAGACAGGCACTGATGAGGCTGCACTGAGGGGCACCGGTGGGTGTCACTGATGAGCACTAATGGGCACTGACAGGCTGCACTGATGCACACTGATAAGCTGCACTGATTGGCACTGCTGAGGCTGCACTGATAGGCAGCACTGATCAGCTGTACTGATGGGCACTGATAGGCTGCACTGATTGGCACTGATGGGGCTGCACTGATAATAAGGCCACTGATGATCCGTGCCCTGATTTTTAGTGTAAAGGATGTACTGAGATGCTTGCTGGTTAGTGGCTCTCCTTTCCCCACACAGTCTGTTTACATGTGATCAGCTGTGATTGGAAACAGCTGATCACATGGTAAAGGGCCGCTGTGATTGGCCCTTTACCGTGATCTGTGATCAGCTTTGTCCAAATGACACATCGGTCACAGAGCGCGCCCACAGGAGGTGTGCAGGGGCCGGGTTTCTGGGAGGATGTCCATAGACGCCCCCCCCCCCCCCCCCCCCCCGGAACTATAGAGCTGTGCTGTAGCGTGGTACTAAAGCAGTTAAATTGGGAAAACAGACTGGAGAATGCCCATTTCCAAGGTAGCGAGCCGAAACAAATGGAGACATTCCTTGAGGGAGAAGGCTGACCTGATTTAAACGTATCTGATCCCGATTTTTATATGTCATCATCTGTATCTTGCTGGCTTCCCTCTACATAAGTCTACAAGAACTGCCTTTTCCAGTCGTTGTGTTCAGACAGGAGTGTGGTCTGGGAATGATCAGCCCAATAGTGTTCTTCTCTCGGAGTACAAGCTCAGTAATATGGTGGCATCACAGAATCTACCAGGATGGGGGGTCATTTTTAGTCCTGGTTCAGGACAGTGAAAATTCTGAGAGTCAGGTGAGGCAAGCTTGTGACTCAAATTGTCCCGTGCTTGAATTTTTTTTTTGGAGTGTCAGGGGATGGCAGGAGACATGAGGTCCGTTCCCAGGAAGCTCCTGGAGAAGAGGGGTTCTTGGTACTGCTTTCAGCAAGTCTCTGGTACAAGGGAAGGGTTACATAGTAAATTTGGAGAACGTCTCTTTGAAGGTTTGTGGTCTAGTCTTGCTCGCCTTCCATAGTACGCCCTGTCTGAGGGGGAACCTGAAACATCACCTTCTGGATGACTGGGATTTTTTTGCAGTGGAATAGGTTTGTGAAGTGGAGTCCATGAACCATTTTGCTTGATATAGAAGGTTGGGGGGGGGGGGGCTCTGGGGATCCATTTTCTTTATCACATGAATTATGCAGAGTGAGTGTAAAGGGCACTGGGATTTTGGATAGACTTTTTCTAGTTAGTGTACTTATTCACTACTTCATGTGAAATGCACAGTGCCAGTTTTTCTTGCAGCAGAAGATCCCCTGTGTTGGAGTGGTGGCACATCATTCTGGGTGAGGTTGGCAAGATTTGGGATGTTGAGAGAAGCGGTGAGCCTTGGGCAGTCTGGAGAAGGGTGTGGAGGAATACCAGATCTTCCTTTGGTGGACTGTCCTCCAGTCAGTGATGAGTGGCTTTCTGTGCTGTTCTCTTTGCTATCGTTATCTTGTAATTTGGATGTTTGGTGTATGTGTGTGTTTTTGTGAGGGTTTGGGTAGTCCCCTGTAATATTAAGGGTTGATCTACTCTATGGAATCTCTAGTTTGGCATAAACCCAACTGTATATATTCATTCATTCATGGTTTATATGCTTATTGCTTGCAAGAACTTTAAAGTGATTGTAAAGGCTTGTTTTTTTCAATTTAAAAAAATAAAAAACATATCATACTTACCCCCACTGTGCGGCTCGTTTTGCACAGAGTGGCCCCGATCCTCAACTTCTGGGGTCCCTCGGTGGCTCTCGCGGCTCCTCCTCACATCAGATAACCCCCTAGGAGAAGCGCTCTTCTGGGGGGGGGTTACCTTGCGGGCGCACTCCCGAGTGTAGCATTCGGCGTCCATAGACACAGGATGCCGGACTCGGCCCCGCCCCACTGGCGTCCGTGTCATTAGATTTGATTGATAGCAGCGGGAGCCAATGGCTGCCCTGCTATCAATCTATCCAATCAAGAGCCGGGACCCCGTGCAGAGAGGGACAGCGCGTCTCGGCAGAGGTGAAAAAACATGAGGGTTTACAACCTATTTAATAAAAGAAAAATAAGTGATTATCCACATATATGGAGCCCAGGGTGTCTGAGGGTGAATTTCCATCTATTGTGGTTGGGGTTATTGATGATCTACATATAGGGATCCCGGGGTCTCTGTGGGCAATGTTCCATCCATTCTGGTGGGGGTTATTGATGATCTACATATAGGGAGTCCGGGGTCTCTGGGGGTAACGTTCCATCCATTGTGGTGGGGTTTATTGATGACCTACATGTATGGAGCCCAGGGTCTCTGGGGGGAATGTTCCATCCATTGTGCTGGGGTTTATTGATGACCTACATATAGGGAGTCCGGGGTCTCTGGGGGTAATGTTCCATCCATTGTGGTGAGGGTTATTAAAGATCTACATATAGGGATCCCAGGGTCTCTGGGGGAATGTTCCATACATTGTGCTGGGGTTTATTGATGACCTACATATAGGGAGCCCGGGGTCTCTGGGGGTAATGTTCCATCCATTGTGGTGGGGGTTATTGATGATCTACATATAGGGAGTCTGGGGTCTCTGGGGGTAATGTTCCATCCATTGTGGTGGGGGTTATTGATGACCTAAATATAGGGAGTCTGGCGTCTCTGGGGGTAACATTCCATCCATTGTGGTGGGGGTTATTGATGATCTACATATAGGGAGCCAGGGGTCTCTCGGGGTAACGTTCCATCCATTGTGGTGGGGGTTATTGATCTACATATAGGGATCCTGGGGTCTCTGGGGGTAATGTTCCCTCCATTCTGGTTGGGGTTATTGATGATCTGCATATAGGGAGCCAGGGGTCTCTGGGGGTAACATTCCATCTATTGTGGTGGGGGTTATCGATGACCTACATGTATGGAGCCCAGGGTCTCTGGGGGTAACATTGCATCCATTGTGGTGGGGGTTTTTGATAATCTGCATATAGGGAGTCCGGGGTCTCTGGGGGCAACGTTCCATCCATTGGGATGGGGGGTCATTGATGACCTACATGTATGGAGCCCAGGGTCTCTGGGGGTAACGTTCCATCCATTGTGGTGGGGTTTATTGATGATCTACATATATGGAGCCTGGGGTCTCTGGGGGCAACGTTCTATTCATTGTGGCTGGGCTTATTGATGATCTACATATAGGGAGCCCAGGGTCTCTGGGGGTAACGTTCCATCCATTGTGGTGGGGGTTATTGATGACCTACATGTATGGAGCCCAGGCTCTCTGGGGGTAACGTTCCATCCATTGTGGTGGGGGTTTTTGATAACCTGCATATAGGGAGTCCGGGGTCTCTGGGGGCAACGTTCCATCCTTTGTGGTGGGGGGTTATTGATGATCTACTTGTATGGAGCCCAGGGTCTCTGGGGGTAATATTCCATCAGTTGTGCTGGGGGTTATTGATGACCTATATATAAGAAGCCCAGGGTCTCTGGGGGTTACATTCCATCAATTGTGGTGGGGGGTTATTGATGACCTACATGTATGGAGCCCAGGGTCTCTGGGGGTAACATTCCACCCATTGTGGTAGGGTTTATTGATGACTTACATGTATGGAGCCCAGGGTCTGTGGTGGTAACGTTCCTTCCATTGTGGTGGGGGTTTTTGATGACCTACATGTATGGAGCTCAGCGTCTCTGGGGGTAACATTCCATCCATTGTGGTGGGGTTTATTGATGACCTACATGTATCGAGCCCAGGGTCTCTTGGGGTAACATTCCATCCATTGTGGTGGGGGTTATTGATGGCCTGCATATATGGAGCCCAGGGTCTCTGGGGGTAATGTTCCATCAGTTGTGGTGGGGGTTATTGATGACCTACATATAAGGAGCCCAGGGTCTCTGGGAGTAATGTTCCATCCATTGTGGTGGGAGTTAGTGATGACCTACATATAGGGAGCCAGGGGTCTCTGGGGGTAACATTCCATCCATTGTGGTGGGGGGTTATTGATGATCTACATGTATGGAGCCCAGGGTCTCTGGGGGTAACATTACATCTATTGTGGTGGGGGTTATTGATGACCTACATGTATGGAGCCCAGCGTCTCTGGGGGTAACATTATCTATTGTGGTGGGGGTTATTGATGATCTACATACAAGTTGGTCTGGGATAAGAGTCCTTATTGTGTCAGGGACTGGTGTGAGTCGGTCTTGAAAAAGAGAACCAATGAAAAGCAAGGCGCTAACACATATGTGATAATTGCATGTAAACAAAGGATAAAAAAACAATCCAAATATACTTGAAAGTCCAAAAGGTGAAAAAAAAATGCTATTTATAGGAATTATTAATAAATATTGCACAGTCCAAAAAAATGTCCTAAATCTTGCTGAAGAAAGCTCCAATCACTGTTCTCCTGGTCTTAAAGGTACCTCAGATAGTCCTCATATAAGTGCTCTACCACAAAGCGTACAAAATCCACGCTTACCAAGAGCATCTATGATATGTGCCTTCGAAGTCATAGGGTACCACCCTTTTTGCACAGGATGAGTGAAAGTGTCCTACGCGCTACTGTGAGTAAAAAAGGGGATGTAAGTGAGCTAAAATCTAGAGATATGCGATAAATATGTATGAAACCAGCAGCAAAACCTCAAGTGTTCACAAAACTAAAATGCAAAATAAAGTGATCTCGCACGGTCTATAAAATCACTCAGAACATGTATAAACACCGCAATAAACACTGCAATAAATAATTCTTCCATATGTGTAACATGGACTTGTGAAAGTGAAGTGCACAAAAATGTGTATACGCAGTGTGTGTACAATGTATATTGTACCAATGATAAAGTGCACAGTGCAAAATCTCAAAAAATTTAACAAAAATGGCAAAAAAATAACAAAAGTGCATTAATATAAAATGAATAAACAGTAGCAATTATATGAAAAATGTGAGCAATATGATAATTGTCCTCCAAGGAAAAAGTGCAAATAAAAATCAAAACAGTGCGTCAAAATGAATTGGCTTGGTGAAAAAATAATCAAATGAAAGAAAGTTCATGAGCAACTCCACAGGTGTTCTCCTTATGGTAGTGGTCTCTCAGAACTCTCACCTCATAAACGTGTAGATATTGGCATCAACAGATATTAACAGGTAGAATGGTCTTCCTCTAGCATCCAGATGATACCAAATCAGACTCTCATGTATTATGGCACTGTCGGCTTCTCCTTAATCTCTATTCTTCTCCATATACCTGTCCCAATATACTCAGATATGGTATAGGTATGGTCATGGTGGAAAGAAGAGAAAGATGCCTCCCTGCGCGTTACGTCACGTGACTTCATCTGGGGACAGATGAAGTCACGTGATGTAACGTAACGCGTAGGGAGTGGCAGGCAGACGTATACCGGAAGTAACGTGAGGAGGCGCTGAGAACGCCTCTCTGTTTGTTTTCTCTGCCCATTTGAAATTGTTTTTATGTAAGAGTATTTAAGCACTTTAATAAACAAACTTATATGATTTTTAACCATACTGCACCATTGGAGGCATCTTTCTCTTCTCTCCACCATGACCATACCTATACCATATCTGAGTATATTGTTCCGTTCCTAGCCGGTGTGCGTTCCAAACTGGCCGAATGTTCAAACCAAATCAAAAAACTGGAAACGACGTCTCGTATGGCGGATGCGCAACCTCAAGGGTCTAGGATAAGGGTCCCCAGAGCTTTTTTTTTCTCAGAGAATAGGTGCTGGAACTTCCACTTTTTTGACTCACTCCTTGTCTCCGCCCATACCCACCTCTGAGCACCGTTGCTTGGTTCCATCCCCCACCCACCTCCCAGTACCGCCCTTTTAGAGGATACAGAGCCAAGTATCATTTTGTGGTTATGGAATTTGTTAACGATGATAAGAAAAGCAGTAAAACTGATCCCCTGCAGCTAGCAACAACAGACCCCCCCCCCCCCCCCCAACAACAATGGACCACCTGAAAGAAGTTACCCAGTCAGCAACAATAGACCCCCGGCAGCAACAACAGATCTCTCTGCAGACAGCCTCAATAGACCCTCCAGCAGCCAGCAACCCCCTTCCCAACAGTACATTCCTCCCAGTAACAATTGACCCCCCCCCCCCAGCAACATAAGACCCACCTTTAGCAACAATAGATCCCCACAACAGCAACAATGGACCATCTTGATAAATATATCACCTCCAATGACAAATGATCCCCCCGCAGCCAGCTTCTATAGACTTTCCAGCACACCCCAGCATCCCTTGCTATTACATACAGTGTTGGAGGTGCCAGAACGGCGTTCCTGCTGAAAAAAAGCCCTGAGGGTCCCTATGATGCCAGGGACCAGAGGGGGGATGGGGAGGGTGAGGACACTGGGTGGGGGGTCCAGGCTGCGCACATCACTGACCTCTCCTGAAAATGCTATTTGCCTGGCTGTCTTGTTGTTGCTCAGATTTTCAGACAAGTCTGCGTTGATGGAACTTCCTCTGACTTTTCTGTAGACTTGCTCCAGGTCGTGACCCAAAGAGGACTTCCTCCAGGGGGGTCAGCATCACAGCCAGGAAACTAGAATTTTCAGAAGAACTTGAGCCATGTTTCCTCCAAGACTTGCCCCCCACAATACATATACAGTATATACGTTGCAACTTGCAAGTGGTTTAGCGGGTTTATGGATAAAGCTATCAACTATAACCCCTGGTATTATTTATTTTTTCCCAGCTGACGATTCTCTTTCTGATGAAAGCAGTCTGAGCGGTTAATTAGCTGCTGGATTGTTTTACGAAGCAGTCCCCTCCCCTCCTGCCACTCGCCGGTGTTTCTCTGGCTTTTCCCGTTCTTACTGGCGAGCCCGAGAAACAATCCTGCCAATAGAGGTGAACAGAGACCAGATTGTCTCTCCCCTATCTCTATGATCTAGGAGGACCGGAGCAACGTCGTGACATCACTTCCGGAAGAAAACTTTTTTTTGTTTTTTTTTTTAAAGCAAAAGATCCATTTTCTTTTTGTTAATCTTTTGCTTTTAAAAGTAGAAGAGAGATTTGGGGGTCTTATAGACTCTAGATCTCTCCATAAAGAGGACCTGTCATCCCTTATTTCTATTACATGAGATCTCCATAAAGAGGACCTGTCATCTCTTATTTCTATTACATGATCTCCATAAAGAGGACCTGTCATCTCTTATTTCTATTACATGAGATCTCCATAAAGAGGACCTGTCATCTCTTATTTCTATTACATGATCTCCATAAAGAGGACCTGTCATCTCTTATTTCTATTACATGAGATCTCCATAAAGAGGACCTGTCATCTCTTATTTCTATTATATGAGATCTCCATAAAGAGGACCTGTCATCTCTTATTTCTATTACATGAGATCTCCATAAAGAGGACCTGTCATCTCTTATTTCTATTACATGATCTCTCCATAAAGAGGACCTGTCATCTCTTATTTCTATTACATGAGATCTCTCCATAAAGAGGACCTGTCATCTCTTATTTCTATTACATGAGATCTCCATAAAGAGGACCTGTCATCTCTTATTTCTATTACATGAGATCTCTCCATAAAGAGGACCTGTCATCTCTTATTTCTATTACATGAGATCTCCATAAAGAGGACCTGTCATCTCTTATTTCTATTACATGAGATCTCCATAAAGAGGACCTGTCATCTCTTATTTCTATTACATGAGATCTCCATAAAGAGGACCTGTCATCTCTTATTTCTATTACATGAGATCTCTCCATAAAGAGGACCTGTCATCTCTTATTTCTATTACATGAGATCTCTCCATAAAGAGGACCTGTCATCTCTTATTTCTATTACATGATCTCCATAAAGAGGACCTGTCATCTCTTATTTCTATTACATGAGATCTCCATAAAGAGGACCTGTCATCTCTTATTTCTATTACATGATCTCCATAAAGAGGACCTGTCATCCCTTATTTCTATCACAAAAGGATGTGTATATCCCTTGTAATAGAAATAAAAATGATTAAAAAAAAAGATTAAAGGCACAGTGTAAAAAAAAAAGGAAAAAAAAGTCGCAAGTCGCGCACGCATACGTAAACGGTGTTAGCACCACACATGTGATGTATCGGCGCAAAAAAATTAGAGCGAGAGCAATAATTCTAGCGCTAAACCTCCTCTGGAACTCCAAACTGCTCCGTCGTAAAAATGTTTAAAGCGTCGCTTATGGAGATTTTTAACTATCATAGTTTGTCGCCATTTCACGAGCGTGCACAATTTTTAAACCGTGACATGTTTGGTATCTATTTTTCTTGATGTAACATCACCTTTTATATTTTACCGAAAAATTTATATATTATGTTTTTGTGCATTAAAAATCATAAAGGTGTTTTTTTTTTCCCTACAAAATGGCGTTTTAAAAATCGCTGCGCAAATACCGTGTGGCAAAAAAAATGTTGGCGATCGCCATTTTATTCTCTAGGGTGTCTGCTAAAAATATATATATATATATATATATATATATATATATATATATATATATATATATATATATATATATATATATATATATATATATATATATAATGTTTTGGGGGTTCTAAGTAATTTTCTACCAAAAAAATACAGATTTTTGCTTGTAAAGTATCAGAAAAAGGCCGGGTCCTTTAAGTGGTTAAGACCCTCCTTGGTTATTGCCCTCTGCAGCTTCCTCCCAGCGGTAGGTGTAGGGCAGGCGCCCCCCAGAGGTGAACCTATGTACAGACCAACAGTGACATCACTACTTTCTTATATACAAGATGATATCACTTAGCCTGGCTTTCCTTTAGCGGCTGACTCTAGGTGTGAAGTACATCTCCAGGACCATCTCCCAGCTCCAGAGTCTGCTCTGTATCTATGTCTATACTGAGTCTTTTCTGATAGTGGCTGACTCTAGGTGTGAAGTACATCTCCAGGACCATCTCCCAGCTCCAGAGTCTGCTCTGTATCTATGTCTATACTGAGTCTTTTCTGATAGTGGCTGACTCTAGGTGTGCTGTACATCTCCAGGACCATCTCCCAGCTCCAGAGTCTGCTCTGTATCTATGTCTATACTGAGTCTTTTCTGATAGCGGCTGACTCTAGGTGTGAAGTACATCTCCAGGACCATCTCCCAGCTCCAGAGTCTGCTCTGTATCTATTTCTATACTGACTCTTTTCTGATAGTGGCTGGCTCTAGGTGTGATGTGTATCTCCAGGACCATCTCCCAGCTCCAGAGTCTGCTCTGTATCTATGTCTATACTGAGTCTTTTCTGATAGCGGCTGGGTCTAGGTGTGATGTACATCTCCAGGACCATCTCCCAGCTCCAGAGTCTGCTCTGTATCTATTTCTGTATTGACTCTTTTCTGATAGCGGCTGGCTCTAGGTGTGATGTACATCTCCAGGACCATCTCCCAGCTCCAGAGTCTGCTCTGTATCTATGTCTATTCCGAGTTTTTTCTCAGCCAGATATGGTAGAGGAGATCTTGGCTGAGGCTGGATCCTGGGGATCTCATCCAGGAAATCTCTGTACGTTGGCGGGATCTTCCGCTCTCAGACGGCCCATGACACCCGGCACACGGAAGTCCCTGCTCCATTGAGGTTGTGGTTATCTGTTCACATGATGGGGACAGACATGAAGGACTGGGCTGGTGTTTGATGTGGTGAGGGGGGGGGGGTCACATGTGATAACCCAGGGGGAGCTCAGATCATAGATATCATCTGCTGCTAAATGGACCATATAGAATGTTGGGATGTTGGGGGGGTGGGGATCCTTTGTCTTTTGTTAATGAGCAGCAACAAAGTCCCATCAGTCGGGAAGATGGTATCAGCATCCCGGAGAATGAGGACTAACTCCAGACTGAACTTGGTGCATGTGACCAAGATGGCCGCTACATGGACGCGGGAGGGCATAAACAGGCCATGGCAGTGAGAAGTTTAATTCCGAATTCGTTTTTTAAAGAATTTTGTCTAAACCCATAAATTCGAAAATTTTTAAATTTGTAAATTCGGAAATTCGAATTTCAAAAATCCGAAAACCTGAAAATCTGAAATAAATCTGAAATAATAACTAACTAATAATAACTTAACTATTACTAACTATTAAATGATAGGTATTGGAATTTCCTTTCAAATTTAGCTGTTAGTGAACGTAACGAATAGGAATTTATCCGAAGTTTACGAATTATCCGAAATAATGAATGCCGCAGCTAAACGAATGGAACGTAACGAATTAATAATAATAAATAACAATAATAATAATAGAAACTTTTTATTATTATTATTATTATTTATTAATTGGTTCCGTTCCATTTGTTTAGATGCGGTATTCGTTATTTCGGATAATTCGTAACTTCAGATAAATTCTTATTCGTTGCGTTCACTAACAGCTAAATTTGAAAGGAAATCCCAATACTTATAATTTAATAGTTACCGTATTTATTGGCGTATAACATGCACTTTTTTCCCCTTAAAATCAGGGGAAAATCGTGGGTGCATGTTACATGCCGATCCCCACTGTCTGTGAGGGGAAGAGGAGCGTGCACCGCTGAAAAAGACCGAGCACCGCTGAAAAAGACCGAGCGCCGACGAAAAAGACCGAGCGCCGTCGAAAAAGACCGAGCGCCGACGAAAAAGACAGAGCACCGCCGAAAAAGACCGAGCACCGCTGAAAAAGACAGAGCACCGCCGAAAAAGACAGAGCGCCGACGAAAAAGTCCAAGCCGAGTGTACTCGGCTCGGCTTGTAGTCCCGCTGTCCCGCCTCCCTGCTGTCTCTGAGGGGATGAGGAGCGAGCGCTGCCGAAAAAGATCAAGCCAAGTGTACTGTGTACTCGGCTCCGCTCCGCTCCCAGTCCCGCCATTGGACCTGTGTTATGTCCATCATAGGAGCTGGGCCAAGGGGCGGGACTGGGCGGGACTGCGAGATGAGCCAAGAGGAGCCGACTACAGCCAAGTACACAGGCTCTGTCTATCTCGGCGGCGACAATTTTAAACGGTTACATGCGGCAAATGGCACTGGGCAAGGCTGCAAATGGCGCTGGGCAAGGCGGCAAATGGCACTGGGCAAGGCTGCAAATGGTGCTGGGCAAGGCTGCAAATGGCACTGGGCAAGGCTGCAAATGGCGCTGGGCAAGGTTGCAAATGGTGCAGGGCAAGGCTGCAAATGGCGCTGGGCAAGGCTGCAAATGGCGCTGGGCAAGGCTGCAAATGGCGTGGGGCAAGGCTGCAAATGGCGCTGGGCAAGGCTGCAAATGGTGCGGGGCAAGGCTGCAAATGGTGCGGGGCAAGGCTGCAAATGGCGCTGGGCAAGGTTGCAAATGGCGCGGGGCAAGGCTGCAAATGGCGCTGGGCAAGGCTGCAAATGGTGCGGGGCAAGGCTGCAAATGGTGCGGGGCAAGGCTGCAAATGGTGCGGGGCAAGGCTGCAAATGGCGCTGGGCAAGGCTGCAAATGGTGCGGGGCAAGGCTGCAAATGGCGCTGGGCAAGGTTGCAAATGGCGCGGGGCAAGGTTACAAATGGCGCGGGGCAAGGCTGCAAATGGCGCTGGGCAAGGTTGCAAATGGCGCTGGGCAAGGTTGCAAATGGCGCGGGGCAAGGCTGCAAATGGTGCTGGGCAAGGCTGCAAATGGCGCTGGGCAAGGCTGCAAATGGCGCTGGGTAAGGCTGCAAATGGTGCGGGGCAAGGCTGCAAATGGTGCGGGGCAAGGCTGCAAATGGCACTGGGCAAGGCTGCAAATGGTGCGGGGCAAGGTTGCAAATGGCGCTGGGCAAGGTTGCAAATGGACACTGATGAGGCTGCATTGATGGGCATTTAAATGTAAGTTTTTTCCTTAAACTTCCCTCCTAAACTTGGGGTGCGTGTTATACGGCGATAAATACGGTAGTTATTATTAGTTAGTCTTTCAAATTTTTTGATTCTCTTTCTTATTTTCGAATTTATGAATTTACAAATTGCGATCATAATGAATGACCCGAAAAAACAAAACAAAAAAAAACGAATGAAATGCGAACGAACAAATTTTTCGGCAGTGCACATGTCTATGACTCTGTGTGACTGGGTGGGTTTGGTGATACATTCTGTAAGGGCCAACACAGCCAGATTCAGCAGGCTTTTTACAGTGCATCCAAGGAAGTGTACACTGGGCTGTCCCCTAATGCGTTTAATGAGTGGGTGGAGCCACTATGAGCTCATAGAGGGGGGAGGACCTGGAACTTGGGAACACACAATCTGCATTTCTCAGAGAGAGAGCAGAGCTGTGGGAGGGGCCCAGCAGGCTCCACCCACTACCGAAGACTACAGGAGGGGGGGGCGGAGACAAGACCAGTCCCCCTGCACAAGGAGAGAGCGCAGTAGTGAGCGGTCTTTATTAGGCTTGCTTCACATCTGTGCGTTTTTCTTGCAGTCCATTTAACATGGTTTCCTATGGGACACGTTCACATCTGTGTGGTATTTTGGAAAGGGTCAGGGACTTTTCCTCCCGCATCAGATTGCGTTTTATGCATGTTACCGACTTCAGTGGACCCGCACCAAAAACGCAAGCGTTTTTTTTTTTGTGTTTTGTTTTTGTTGGTTTTCTAATAGGAAAGGCCCCTTAACAAACTGTGAATAGCCGGTTGTTAGGAAGCTGGCGGCCGCCATGTGCCTTAACAACCGATGACTCATCAGCTGTCAGCGGGGCTTCCCCACTGACAGCTGAATGTAAACAAATCAATGAAAAGCTTTAAAAAAAACGAACCCCACGCCAACATTTTTAAAGAAAACGATGTGCCCCCCCCCCCAAAAAAAAATCCATACCAGACCCTTATTTGAGCATGCAGCCCGGCAGAGCCAGAAAGGAGCAAGCCCCCCCCCCCCCATCCTGAACCATACCAGGCCACATGCCCTCAACATGGGGGGGGGATGTTTGGGGTAGGGGGGCTCGGCCCCCTCTCCCCAAAGCACCTTGTTCCCATGTTGATAAAAGAAAGGGCCTATTCCCCACAACCCTGGCCCGGTGGATGTGAGGGTCTGCGGGCAGGGGGGCTTATTGGAATCTGATAGATCCCTAACTAAGCATCTTAACAAGGGGGCCCCCAAATCCCACCCCTCACACTCCCCCCCCCCACCAATGTGAATAAGTATGGGATACATAGTACCCATACTCATTCATCCCCCCCCCCCAAAAAAAAACAAAACACAGGCGGCAGTTTTTGACAATTCCTTTTTTTTAAAAAAAAGTCGTCCCCCCCGTGTAGATTCATCGTCACTCACGAAGTCCGCCGCCTGGGATCCTATTGGCTGGGGGGGGGGGGGGGGGGGATGGTGGTATAGGAAACATTGAGACATTGACACCCCCCCCCCCCCAGGGTGTCTAATGAATACATTGTCCCGGATGGTTTGCAGATCTCATTGAATACACAGAGAGAGGTGGAGAGAGATGTGAGGACAATGCCAACCCCAGCCCCCCCCCGCACAGGTTCACTTCCTCTTTCTGGACGCACACAGCAGCAGGTTTGGTGACGTCACCGACATAAAATTACTTTCACTTCTGTGAAATCTCTGCAGACTGTCACTCCACCCAGACCCAGCGCTCAGCCCTTCACCCACATCTCCACCGCCAACAATACCCAGTCCTCACCACCCCGGGGGGGCAATCCTTAGTTTGTAGACAGGGCTGGGACAAGGGGTGGGCAGCTGCCCTGGGCACTGTGGTGTCATGTGAGGTTGGGGGGGGGGGCACCACAAGGAGATTGGGGGAGGGGATTTGTGTTAGGAGGAGGAAATTGGCAGGGGGGGCGGCAGGGGGCAAGAAGGGCTCTAGAAGGGGACATTTGGGGAGGTGTACTAATATTGGTGTATTGGGGGGATTTGCGTTGGGGGGGGGGGCGAGATGTGCTAGGAGGGGGGATTTGGGGTTTATTCTAGAAAAAGGTTATATGGTAGAGGGGGAGAGGATTTGTGCTAGGAGGGGCCTTTTTTTTTTGGGGGGGGGGGGGGGTTGTGCTATTATGGATGATTGGGGGGTATTTTGGTATTTGTACTAGGAGGGGAACTTTGGGGGAGGGGATTTGTATTAGGAGGAGGAACTTAGGAAGGGGGGGGGGCAGCAGGGGGTAAGAATGGTTCTAGAAGGGGACATTTGTGGAGGTGTACTGAGATTGGTGTATTGGCAGGGAATATGCATGGGGGGGGGGGGCAGGATTTGTGCTAGGAGGGGGGATTTGGGGTTTGTGCTAGAAAAGGTGATATGGTAGGGGGATTTGTACTGTGAGGGGACTTTTTTGTTGGGGGGGGGATTTGTGCTATTATGGATGATTGGGGGGTATTTGTACTAGGAGTGGAACTTTGGGGGGGGGGGGGGGATTTGTGCTAGGAGGAGGGATTTGGGGTTTGTGGTAGAAAAGGTGATATGGTAGAGGGGAAAGGGATTTGTTCCGTGGGGGGGGGGCATTTTTGGGGGGTATTTGTACTAGGAGTGGAACTTGGGGGGGGATTTGTGCTAGGATGGGGAATTGTTAGAGGGAAAATTGTGCTGGGGGGATTTGGAGTGGGGGGAGAGGAATTGCCCTCAATGATGACATTGAAGGGGTTTTAGCTAGGAGGGGGGCTTTTTTTGGGGGGAGTGATTTGTGATGGGGGGGCAAAGATGTGTGCTGGGAAGGAGCTAATTTCAGTAGGGGAGTGGATTTGTACTGGGAGGAGTGTAAATTTATGCTTGGGGGGGGGGTAAGCATGCAGGCATGCAGATGAGTGCTCGATTTTTATAGGGTGGGGGGATTTTTGCTGACACATGCTCTACATCTTGGGGGGGGGGGCACACAATTTGGTATGTTCGCCCTGGGCTCTAGATGACCTTGTCCTGGCACTGGATGTAGAACATTACACCACAAGGTGGACATCATTGCTACTTTGTACTCTCTCACTGTCATTGCTGAGTAACCAGCTGTGGAAAATCAGTTACACTTCTCATATACAGCACAAAGCGGAGCCCTGTAAACAATACTCCAATCAACCACTCCCACATTACCTGTGATTGGAGCAGTGTCCAGGGGGCGGGTCAGAGACCCAAACTGAGGTGTGAGAACAGCAAGGCGCTGCTAGCACAGGGCGGCTTCCCTATAGATTGAGGCACTAACATAATACATAAGAAGCCGTATAATTAGCTGACCAGATAAGGATGAGGCTTTAATCCCTGGCCCCGCCTCCTGCCACATCTATAACACTGAGAGGTTTGGTTCCCAGTCTTGTGATTGGCTGTCACAGTGGTCATATGATCGGGAGTCCAAACCAGTGACTGCTGAATCAGTGCGTTGGTGATCCTAGATGGGGGTGGGGGTGGGGTACATATGTTTGGTGCTCACCCTTGTGGGGGAAAAGCACACAGAACGTGAGTTTCCCGCACTTTTTTCTTTTGTGAGCCGGCCCTCAGACTCAGTCCTGACAGCCAGAGAACTAGCATTTCCTGAAGGAAAGGTCAGCAGTGATTGCCTGCTAGTTATCCCCCTTTTACCCCCTCAATCAGCCAACAGGGACGGGGCCCCTGAACTATCCCGGGAATCCTCAGCCGGCGGGGATGGGGCCCCTGGAATGTCCCGGGAATCCTCAGCCAGCGGGGACGGGGCCCCTGGAATGTCCTGGGAATCTCAGCTGGCGGGGATGGGGCCCCTGGAGGGTCCTGGGAATCTCAGCTGGGGGGGATGGGGCCCCTGGAATGTGCTGGGAATCCTCAGCCAGCGGGGATGGGGCCCCTGGAATGTCCCGGGAATCCTCAGCCGGCGGGGATGGGGCCCATGGAATATCCCGGGAATCCTCAGCCGGCGGGGATGGGGCCCCTGGAATGTCCCGGGAATCCTCAGCCGGTGGGGATGGGGCTCCTGGAATGTCCCGGGAATCCTCAGCCGGCGGGGACGGGGCCCCTGGAATGTGCCGGGAATCCTCAGCCAGCGGGGACGGGGCCCCTGGAATGTCCCGGGAATCCTCAGCCGGCGGGGATGGGGCCCCTGGAATGTCCCGGGAATCCTCAGCCGGCGGGGATGGGGCCCCTGGAATGTCCCGGGAATCCTCAGCCGGCGGGGATGGGGCCCCTGGAATGTCCCGGGAATCCTCAGCCGGCTGGGATGGGGCTCCTGGAGGGTACTGGGAATCTCAGCCAGCGGGGATGGGGCCCCTGGAATGTGCCGGGAATCCTCAGCCGGCGGGGATGGGGCCCCTGGAATGTCCCGGGAATCCTCAGCCGGCGGGGATGGGGCCCCTGGAATCACACAAGTGTGAATGGAGCCGTATTGATCTCGGTGGCGTTTTCCTGAGTTACAATGTATCATTATACAGAATAAAGGAAAACATTTCTTATATTGCATCTGATCAATCCTTAGATGTGACGGCTGCATTCAATTTTCTTTTTTTAGAATTCCTTTGCCTTATTTTTATCTGACGATCCAGCCAGTAAGTCTGTTGTTTCTCAACAGAACAAGCTCTCCAGTAGAATGTATCAGTTTACAGGGATGGGACAATGATCAGCTTTTATTGATGTAAATAATTTATCCCAAAAGCACAAAATAAACTGTGTTGCTGTAACTGATTATAAAAAGTGAGCTGAGGGGGGTTTGGCTTTATTGCGTCGGTGTATCTAAATCTACTAGTCCAGCCTGTGACACCAGTAAAAGCTTTCCAGGGGCTCTAGCCTTCCCCTATGTAAATAAGGAAAAGCATTTGTATTTCTCTGTGCCCTTGTTGCAGATTTCCCCTCACTTCCTGTCTGGTAAAATGTTGTCACCGGGACAGGAAGTGAGGAGCGATCTCTGTCATGAAGTCCTGGATCGCAGTAAAAGCAGACAGGGGCTCTAACCCTTCCTCACTATAACAGAGGTCAGAATGGGAAGTGTTTGGTCTGTGGGATGAGGGGGGGAGGGGAATGGGGGTGAGCTCACCCCACACCAATACAGAAGTGAAAGGGGAAGTTTGCTGTCCGGCTCTGGGTGTGATCCGTCCTTCGAATCCTCTGCCTCCTCCCCGGGGAATGAAACTTGTCCCCCACCAGAGACGGAGCTTCCACCATTCCGGGGACATTCCAGGGGCCCCATCCCCGCCGGCTGAGATTCCCAGGACATTCCAGGGGCCCCGTCCCCGCCGGCTGAGGATTCCCGGGACATTCCAGGGGCCCCGTCCCCGCCGGCTGAGGATTCCCGGGACATTCCAGGGGCCCCGTCCCCACCGGCTGAGGATTCCCGGGACACTTCAGGGGCCCCGTCCCCACCGGCTGAGGATTCCCGGGACATTCCAGGGGCCCCATCCCCACCGGCTGAGGATTCCTGGCACATTCCAGGGGCCCCGTCCCCGCCGGCTGAGGATTCCCGGGACATTCCAGGGGCCCCGTCCCCACCGGCTGAGGATTCCCGGGACACTTCAGGGGCCCCGTCCCCACCGGCTGAGGATTCCCGGGACATTCCAGGGGCCCCGTCCCCACCGGCTGAGGATTCCCGGGACATTCCAGGGGCCCCGTCCCCACCGGCTGAGGATTCCCGGCACATTCCAGGGGCCCCGTCCCCACCGGCTGAGGATTCCCGGGACACTCTAGGGGCCCCGTCCCCACAGGCTGAGGATTCCCAGGACACTCCAGGGGCCCCATCTCCGCCAGCTGAGGATTCCCGGGACACTCCAGGGGCCCCGTCCCCACAGGCTGAGGATTCCCAAAACATTCCAGGGGCCCCATCCCCGCCGGCTGAAGATTCCCGGGACACTCCAGGGGCCCCATCCCCACCGGCTGAGGATTCCCGGGACACTCCAGGGGCCCCGTCCCCACCGGCTGAGGATTCCCGGGACACTTCAGGGGCCCCGTCCCCACCGGCTGAGGATTCCCGGGACATTCCAGGGGCCCCGTCCCCACCGGCTGAGGATTCCCGGGACATTCCAGGGGCCCCGTCCCCACCGGCTGAGGATTCCCAAAATTTGGTTTCTATTCACTCAGAAGTGACATTTCTGGAAGATCCGTCTTCATCCGAAACACGAGGATCCCAGTGTGCGGGAAGTGTGTCCCCCCCCCCTCTGCACACAGAGATCTCCTGATGTATCAAAAGAACAGATTGTATCTCATCATTCCTCTATTCATCACAATTCTTCTTGTCATCCTGTCCTAGGGTGACAACGCTGACTGCATGGGAAAGGAGCAGTGTTGTTACCCTAAGACTGGACTACAGAACCCCTCCCCCCCTCCATGTGTGTCGGAATTATCTTCACCATACACAAGACCTGAGATGAACCCGTACACCTCCCATCATAGGTCAGAAAATCTGCCAATCACCCAATCAGTAAAGGGGAACTCCACCCACACCTAACATTACTCACCCGCTGTGCCCATTATGAGGGGTTCTCACCATCCCTGTGCTGAGTTCCCAGGTCTGTACACCCGCTGTGCCCATTATGAGGGGTTCTCACCATCCCTGTGCTGAGTTCCCGGGTCTGTACACCCGCTGTGCCCATTATGAGGGGTTCCCACCATCCCTGTGCTGAGTTCTCGGGTCTGTACACCTGCTGTGCCTATTATGAGGGGTTCTCACCATCCCTGTGCTGAGTTCCCGGGTCTGTACACCCGCTGTGCTCATTATGAGGGGTTCTCACCATCCCTGTGCTGAGTTCCCAGGTCTGTACACCCGCTGTGCCCATTATGAGGGGTTCCCACCATCCCTGTGCTGAGTTCCCAGGTCTGTACACCCGCTGTGCCCATTATGAGGGGTTCCCACCATCCCTGTGCTGAGTTCCCGGGTCTGTACACCCGCTGTGCCCATTATGAGGGGTTCTCACCATCCCTGTGCTGAGTTCCCGGGTCTGTACACCCGCTGTGCCCATTATGAGGGGTTCTCACCATCCCTGTGCTGAGTTCCCGGGTCTGTACACCCGCTGTGCCCATTATGAGGGGTTCTCACCATCCCTGTGCTGAGTTCCCGGGTCTGTACACCCGCTGTGCCCATTATGAGGGGTTCTCACCATCCCTGTGCTGAGTTCCCGGGTCTGTACACCCGCTGTGCTCATTATGAGGGGTTCTCACCATCCCTGTGCTGAGTTCCCGGGTCTGTACACCCGCTGTGCCTATTATGAGGGGTTCTCACCATCCCTGTGCTGAGTTCCCGGGTCTGTACACCCGCTGTGCCCATTATGAGAGGTTCTCACCATCCCTGTGCTGAGTTCCCGGGTCTGTACACCTGCTGTGCCCATTATGAGGGGTTCCCACCATCCCTGTGCTGAGTTCCCGGGTCTGTACACCTGCTGTGCCCATTATGAGGGGTTCTCACCATCCCTGTGCTGAGTTCCCGGGTCTGTACACCTGCTGTGCCCATTATGAGGGGTTCCCACCATCCCTGTGCTGAGTTCCCGGGTCTGTACACCTGCTGTGCCCATTATGAGGGGTTCCCACCATCCCTGTGCTGAGTTCCCGGGTCTGTACACCCGCTGTGCCCATTATGAGAGGTTCTCACCATCCCTGTGCTGAGTTCCCGGGTCTGTACACCTGCTGTGCCCATTATGAGGGGTTCCCACCATCCCTGTGCTGAGTTCCCGGGTCTGTACACCTGCTGTGCCCATTATGAGGGGTTCCCACCATCCCTGTGCTGAGTTCCCGGGTCTGTACACCCGCTGTGCCCATTATGAGAGGTTCTCACCATCCCTGTGCTGAGTTCCCGGGTCTGTACACCTGCTGTGCCCATTATGAGGGGTTCTCACCATCCCTGTGCTGAGTTCCCGGGTCTGTACACCCGCTGTGCCCATTATGAGGGGTTCTCACCATCCCTGTGCTGAGTTCCCGGGTCTGTACACCCGCTGTGCCCATTATGGGGGGTTCTCACCATCCCTGTGCTGAGTTCCCGGGTCTGTACACCCGCTGTGCCCATTATGAGGGGTTCTCACCATCCCTGTGCTGAGTTCCCGGGTCTGTACACCCGCTGTGCCCATTATGAGGGGTTCCCACCATCCCTGTGCTGAGTTCCCGGGTCTGTACACAAGCTGTGCCCATTATGAGGGGTTCCCACCATCCCTGTGCTGAGTTCCCGGGTCTGTACACCCGCTGTGCCTATTATGAGGGGTTAATTTTGTTTATTAAAAAACTTACAAACAACAACTTATATACAATAAAACCATAATAAATAAATAAAACATATTTACAAAATAATTGAATATGATTCTACAAAACAAGAACATTATAAATGGTACAAACCAAATTGCGCACAACACAATCCCTATGGGAGAGCCAGACTAAGGAACATCACCGTCACCATTCATGGAGCCTTTTATCAAAAATAGATTTCATCTTGAAAATCTAGGGGAGTGAATCAAGAATACAAATAAAAAGCCGCACACCCCGAGATCAACAGGCAGCAGCTACAGAGTCCTGATATTCCTGCATGCCCTTATCCAGGCCTCCTGCTGCCACCTGCCTTTCTCAAGACCCCGAATCTTCCCAACCTCACCCAGAATGTCCTGCACCACCACTTCCATAGGGAGGATTTTACTCCGTAAGGATACCTGACACCGTGCACTCCACGTGAAATAACGGACTACTAGACTAACTAAAAAAAGTGTTTCCAAATCATAATCCCGACGAGTCTGGAATGCCCCATACACCCACTCTGCATAACTCATATGGGGGAGGAAGGGTATACTCAGAGCCCTCCCAACCCTCTTGTACACCTCTATATTAAAAGAGCATTGAAGTAGAAAGTGATCCATGGACTCCACCACTCCTCCACACTCCACTCTCGGGCAGCCCCGATCACTCATGGAAAGAAACTTCAAGCTGCCCTTCACATATAGTTTTCCATGAAAGGCAAGCCAAGCCTGATCCCTAAACTTCATTGGGATTCTTTCCAAATTAATCAATCGCAAACCCACCCCCAAAACCAGGCTTGGGCAATCCCTCAAGGCCAGTGGCTCGCAAAAAGCAGAGCTCATGATCCGCTTCTCAAGAAGTTTCCTTGGAAGAGATCTGACTTCTCCTGCTGTTACTTGCCACTGCCGAAGCATTTTCAAACACGGGGCAACATAAGCCGGGAGCTGTTCATGCTTGACCCTCAGGCTTTTCACTGGCCCACCATTTTCCCAGTCTCGCAGAAAGGGCCTAAACCAGGACTGGAAAATACCAACCCACCCAGGCGGTCTCTCTGCCAACATGTCACCAAGATTGTACTTCACAAACATCAGAGAGAAAAAGACTACAGGGGTGACCATCCCTAGACCACCCTCCCGCCTAGGAAGGTAAGTCACATTCCTTTTGACAAGGTTTATTCTGTTCCCCCATAACAGCTGGAAGAAACAACTATAGATCCTGGTATAGAGAGAAACTGGCAAAATGCAAACAAAACTGACATACAGAAAAATCGGAATCAGGTAAGTCTTGATCAGATCAACCTTTTCCCTCAAGGAAAGCTGCCAACCTTTCCAGCTTGCCACCTTGGCATCGGCATTCTCCAGCTTGTTCACCCAATTTGCATGACCATAGTCACCTGGACCGAATTCAATGCCTAGAACTCAAATTTTTGTTGGGGCTCCGGGAAATCATCCGGGAGAACAAAGCTCTCACCTTCCACACCCATCCAGAAAGCTTCACACTTGTCCTGGTTGACCTTTGAACCTGATGCCTCTGCATACTGCCCTATCACTGAGACCACCTCCTGCGCCTCCGCAGTCCCAGAGATAAAAACAGAAACATCATCAGCATAGGCCACAACCTTCAAAGGAGGCTCACCAGCGATGCCCAAAGGTACCCCACACAATGGTCCACTCTCTAGCCTTCTAATGAAGGGGTCGATTGCAAACACATATAGCAGAGGACTCAATGGACACCCCTGACGCACACCCGAGCCGACCGCAAAGGGCTGCCCGACCCAACCATTAACCAGAGGAAAGCTTTCAGCCCCTTTGTACAAAATCTTGAGCCAATCAATGAAACCCCCCTCCAGGCCATATTTGTCAAGAAGGAGCCACAAGTACTCATGATTAACCCGATCAAAGGCCTTAGCCTGATCCAATGTCAGCAAAAATTTACCCCAACCAGCAGCCCTACAACGCTCCAAGGCCTCCCGGACAGCTAACACCGCTGAGAAAGTGCTTCTACCTTGGACCGAACAGTGCTGGTGGTGGGATAACAAACTGCCCACAACTGGTGATAATCGCCAGAAGAAAATCTTTGCCAGTATCTTTCTATCGACATTAAGAAGGCTAATGGGGCGCCAATTCCCAATCATCGAAGGATCTTTACCCTTTGACAGAAGGATCACTGCAGATTGCCTCATGGGGGGAGGGAGAGAACCCTCATTCAAACAGCCATTAAAAACCTCCGCAAGGTAGGGAGCCAGGATCGTCTTAAAACATTTATAGAACTCGGCTGTCAAACCATCTGGCCCTGGAGTTTTCTTGATGGCTAGTTTATCAATAGCCTGGATTACCTCATCTGCAGTGATTTCATCTGTCAAATTCATCAAAGGAACATTACTTTCCAGACCTGGTGTAGAGTCCAAAAAACCCAACATCCTTGTCCGATCAAGGTTCCTTCCTCCCAGGAGATCAGCATAGTATGACCTGACAACCTCCAGGATCCCTGACCTAGACTTCGTCAGAGAGCCGTACTGTCCCTCAGGCCATTGACCGTTTTAACTGCTATGCTCTGTTTACAGTTCTGGTAAGGGTCAGGCGAATGGTACTTCTTTGCCAGATGTATATCGGCCAGACTACTCAGATGGGTTTCTTGCAAAAACAAAATGTCAGCATCAAACTCGCTGAGCAAAAATAAGGCCATGTGACGAGCACTTACAGATCTTAAGCTGGCAACATTAATGGTTGCCACTTTTAATGGAGTGGGAACTGCCATTAGGGTAGTTGAGGCAGCCGTTTCTTAGCCTGACTACTCCCTCTCCCTGGAGGACCAGCACGCTTCGTTGCACCCTGGCACTCATCCTCCATAGAGGGTGCAGAACTGAATGAGTCCCATTCATCATCATCATCAGACAGGACCCCAAACTTATTTTCTAAAGGCAAAACTTTAGGATTTAAGGTAACTGAACCCCCTTTTTTCCTTCTTTTGCCCCTCCTCCTCCTATCCTCCAACCACTCCATATCATCCTTGGACAAACCAGATTCAACAGCCTCCCCACACCTATCCTCCCCTTCACCCCCCTCCCCCCACTCCCCCTTCCCTTATCTACCACCAGGCCAGCCTCTCCACCATCCTCCCCACTCCTCTGCACCCCACGATCCTCAATAGAAACCCTGCAGCGTCGGGGGAGGGGGGTTGGCACCACACCTGACGCACCTGCCTCAGCACCTCTTGCTGCCTCTGCAATTTTAGAAGACACAGACACAGAAGGATTGGACACATTTTTGGCAACTGATACCTTACCTACAGAAGACACGGGCACACTAGGTAAACGCACAGACTGGGGAGACACAGACACATTAGGTATTGGCACAGACTGGGGCACCACAGACTGGGGAGACACATTAGGTATTGGCACAGACTGGGGCACCACAGACTGGGGAGACACATTAGGTATTGGCACAGACTCAGATGGACTCACAGGCACCCCAGCTGCTGAGCTCTGAGCATCCTCCATGTCCATGCGGAAGAACTCTCTCATGAGCTCAGGATTGTTGTGCATTGCCTCAGGACACTGACTGTAAGGATGTCCCACCGCATTGCACAAATTGCCCTGATAATATTACAATCCTTCGCCAAATGCCCTATACCCTGACACAGAGAGAACTTCATCACTGGACAGGAGGATGCAAGATGTCCTTTATCACCACACTTATTGCAGAGCTTTGGCTGGCCTGGATAGAAGATGGTCAGCCTGTCCCTCCCCAGGAAAGCTGAGGATGGCAGATGCTGGACAACATTGTCAACAACCTTTAATTTTAGCTGCACGGACCATCCCCCCGTCCATATTCCCCGATCATCTACAATCTTTTTTAGGGGGCTCAGGATGTCTCCATACCTCCTCAACCATACAGATAAATCCCCTTGTGGTATGGATTCATTGCGGACCAAAATTGTGACCATTTTAATGAGGGGCTGGCGTGAAACAAGCTTTGGGATGAGCCCTTTCCAGTCCGGCAGGCCCCTACACACGTGTTGATAAAGGACAAATCATATTCATAGGAACCTGCCGGACTGATCAGGGCGAAGATATCTGTGGGTGTAAACCCCATCTGTAGAATCTTATCCACCACTGTCCTCCTATGTGGGGGGATTCCACCGCCTTCCCATTTTAAGTGCAAGATAAAACATTTTCATGCTCCTTCCCTGCTTGCTGCCCCTTCCCATATCCTGTAGCAGCAACACCAGCATAAGTTTTTCTTACACCAGCAGCATTTGCAGTCTTGTCCTTAGACACAATCAAACCTGCTGGCAGAGAGTCTGAATCAGCTGGGATAGTAGTCTTCTGATTAGCAGAGGCAGGACCCTCCCCCTCCTCTGAACACACAGTTTTTTTCCTGGGATCAATCACAGACATGGTTGCTGCAGACTCCTGGAAAGTTGTAGCACTACTGCACCCAGCATCTCCTCCACCATTCACAGGAACAGCCGCTGTGCCTGGTCCAGGCAAAGTCTCTGTATTGTCCATGGACCTCTCTGCAGACTGAAGCTGACAGTTATTAGCAGATGTTATTGCATGCTGTGTATTGTCTATGGGTCTGGGCTGACTACCTGCAGCACTACAACCCTCAGCAAGCACATTGTCATTAAAGTTCACACCATCATCCTGCACACACTCTGTACCTGCACCTTGTCTCTCCACAGGTCTTTCTTCCACAGGGCTAGGAACGGTGTCCATCTTTTCCTCACCATCCTGGGAAGCCACACCTGGAGGGGATTCAAGGTTATTGATGAAATCCAGCATGGCAGAACCTTCAACCTCCTGCTCAGATGTTCCACATTGCTGGGGAGTGAAGGGGACAGAGGCCTCCACCATTGAGGGCTCAGCAGATGTCCGAGGTGTTGAAGAGCTGGGCTCATCCTCCGGGCCCACTTTCTCACTCTCTGCTGTCTGTACCGGCATCTCCTCACTGGTCTCCTCACCCTCCATGCAGGAAGAGGCTCCTCTTCTCATTTGGCTGAATCTTTCTTCATTCTTATATTTTTCTTTAAATGCTCCACTATTCTCCTTCAGAGAACTCACCAGTTCTTTCTGCTTCCGCAGAGCTTGTTCCAGGTCTTTCAGCTCAGGCCTCAGAGCCGCTCTTTTCTTGCTGAACACTTTGGCACAAATCTGCTTTTTCTTTTTAAATTCCTGTACACCCGCTGTGTCCATTATGAGGGGTTCCCACCATCCCTGTGCTGAGTTCCCGGGTCTGTACACCCGCTGTGTCCATTATGAGGGGTTCCCTCCATCCCTGTGCTGAGTTCCCGGGTCTGTACACCCGCTGTGCCCATTATGAGGGGTTCCCACCATCCCTGTGCTGAGTTCCCGGGTCTGTACACCCGCTGTGCCCATTATGAGGGGTTCCCACCATCCCTGTGCTGAGTTCCCGGGTCTGTACACCCGCTGTGCCCATTATGAGGGGTTCCCACCATCCCTGTGCTGAGTTCCCGGGTCTGTACACCCGCTGTGCCCATTATGAGGGGTTCTCACCATCCCTGTGCTGAGTTCCCGGGTCTGTACACCCGCTGTGCCCATTATGAGGGGTTCCCACCATCCCTGTGCTGAGTTCCCGGGTCTGTACACCCGCTGTGCCCATTATGAGGGGTTCCCACCATCCCTGTGCTGAGTTCCCGGGTCTGTACACCCGCTGTGCCCATTATGAGGGGTTCCCACCATCCCTGTGCTGAGTTCCCGGGTCTGTACACCCGCTGTGCCCATTATGAGGGGTTCCTACCATCCCTGTACTGAGTTCCCGGGTCTGTACACCCGCTGTGCCCATTATGAGGGGTTCACACCATCCCTGTGCTGAGTTCCTGGGTCTGTACACCCGCTGTGCCCATTATGAGGGGTTCCCACCATCCCTGTGCTGAGTTCCCGGGTCTGTACACCCGCTGTGCCCATTATGAGGGGTTCCTACCATCCCTGTACTGAGTTCCCGGGTCTGTACACCCGCTGTGCCCATTATGAGGGGTTCACACCATCCCTGTGCTGAGTTCCTGGGTCTGTACACCCGCTGTGCCCATTATGAGGGGTTCCCACCATCCCTGTGCTGAGTTCCCGGGTCTGTACACCCGCTGTGCCCATTATGAGGGGTTCCCACCATCCCTGTGCTGAGTTCCGGGGTCTGTACACCCGCTGTGCCCATTATGAGGGGTTCTCACCATCCCTGTGCTGAGTTCCCGGGTCTGTACACCCGCTGTGCCCATTATGAGGGGTTCCCACCATCCCTGTGCTGAGTTCCCGGGTCTGTACACCCGCTGTGCCCATTATGAGGGGTTCCCACCATCCCTGTGCTGAGTTCCGGGGTCTGTACACCCGCTGTGCCCATTATGAGGGGTTCTCACCATCCCTGTGCTGAGTTCCCGGGTCTGTACACCCGCTGTGCCCATTATGAGGGGTTCCCACCATCCCTGTGCTGAGTTCCCGGGTCTGTACACCCGCTGTGCCCATTATGAGGGGTTCCCACCATCCCTGTGCTGAGTTCTGGGTCTGTACAGCACTGCAGTATATGTCAGAGCTATATAAATGTATAATAATAATAGTGTGTGACTTTGGGGGACATTAGAGTGTAAGCTCCTCTGGCACAGAGACTGATGTGACTGGCTCAGTGTTCTCTGTACAGCGCTGTGGTATATGTCAGAGATATATATACACATAATACTGTGAATAGTAATAAGAAGACAATATATAATCAGGCAGTCTTGTTTCTGTTGCTCTGGCTGGTAAAGGGTTAATTGCTCTCAGCTGTCACCCTGTACACAGCGCCTCCAGTGGTCAGAAAATGAAGCGACTCTTCTGTAGAATAGAGGTGCTCAGTGCGCCCTCTGGTGGCCTAATTCCGTGCTGAAGCCACTCAGCAGAGCATGCAAATGAGAACAGCTGCTGTGTGGCTGCTGATTGGCTGCAGTTTGGAGGATCCTGAGCTGGGAGAGGGGCAGAATCCCTGAGCCCACCACAACCTGAGTGTCTGCTGTGTGTGTGTGTGTGCTGCTATCTGTCTGCAGCCAACATGACTGTCAAACACCTAGACCAGGGCCAGCACTACAGGCCCAGGATGGCATTCCTGAGAAAGGTGAGCATTGCTGCCAGTGCAGAGTGTGGGCACAGCTCTGACATTTGTTGCTTGCATGGAGTGTGTACAATGTGTAGTGTTTATGTTATGGAGGTGATCAGTGATTATACACTGTGTGCTCTCAGTGTTTGTTTAGTGTACCTCCTGATCAATGTTTATACAATTTATGTGATCAATATTTATATATACAATGTATGTGATCAGTGTTTTATGTAATAGATCTGATCAATATTTATATATAAAATGTGTGTGATCAGTATTGATACATCTTGTGCATTCAGTTGTTGTTTAATGTATCAATTGATGAATGGACTTCTGATCAATGTTTATACAGTGTATGTGATCAATATTTATATATAAAATGTGTCTGATCAGTATTGATACAGTGTGTCCAATGTTTACACAATGTGTGCATTCAGTTGTTGTTGTTTACTGTATCAGTTGGGGAATGGACCTCTGATCAATGTTTATACAATGTATGTGATCAGTGTTTATATTATGTGATCAATATTTATATATAAAATGTGTCTGATCAATATTGATACAGTGTTTACACAATGTGTGTATTCAGTGTTTAATGTATCTGTGATGAATGTATATTTCCACTATAAATCCGCAGTATTTGTGTGCGGGATACAAATCGCACACAATGTATCTATGTGTCACACATGTAAAGTGTACAAAATATATATATATATATATATATATATATATATATATATATATATATATATATATATATATATACACACACACACACACACACTTATTTATTAAAGTCGCTGAGAATCTCCATTACAGTGATTGATTATTCCAATCGTATATAGATGCAGATTCTTCTTTATTGTTTGACCTTCCTCTGATTTGGTGATTGAAGTGCATATTCAATCAATGTATTGATTCTTTAGTACTAATCCTCCCCCGGGTCTGTGCGGTGTACAGTCTAGGTGTGTGATTTGCGGTGTATTATACAAGGTGTTGGATTGTCGCCCTGCCATGGTCGTCCTTGCTCATGCTGTGTGTGTGTGTGTATTCTCCAGCCGGCTCCTCGATTGGCTGTTTAGTCTCTCCTCCATGTATTGATCTGTATCCTATAATTTGGGGATTGGAGTGTGTGGTGTACATTTCCTTATATGATATAAATTGAGGGACGCTGGTGGTGGGATTGCTGTCCTGGTGTTTCCGTGAGGAGCGGTCATCTCACTGACTGACATCTGTCTGTAGGGTCCCCCGTAGAACCATCTCCAGATATGGTGGAAACGTTGATGTCTGTGGGTGCCTGGCAACCCTCTAGGTGACCAATTGGTCCCACAGAATCTTTTTTTTTTTTTTTTTTTTTCTTCTGGCCAATCAGGTCTGTTCGCCTGAGACTACAGCACATTACATAACATGTGTGCTCACCTAATATAGTGTTCATGTGAATGGCGTTATCAGTCTAAAGGTGGGTACAAACTATACGAAAAAATTCTGTATGAGGATCGATCGTTTTGCTTTTCTTTTAGTGAGTGCACAACTTTCGACGTCTGATTCAGACTCTCTAAACGAAAACTTCCGAAGGGACAATCGCATATTCCCTGGATCAACCTTACCTATAAATGTCAGTTATATTATGTACATTTATGAAAGAATCCAGACCTTTTTTAAAGCAATCTACTAAGCTGGCCAGAACCACCTCTGGAGGAAGTCGTTTTCGTACAGGAAAAATCCGATACGAAAGACCAGAAGTCATAAACAACTAAAAAAAAAGCCTATGTCATTCGAGAATTTTTGGACAATAAGTTCCATCCTTGGGTTCAACTTGCTGTTAAACATCAAGAAATCATTTGCCCGATTTTCTTATTGTGTGTACACAGTTTTAACAATAGTTCATGGGTTGGACCATTTGTTGTCCTCATTCTGGGTTGCATTTCGTGCTGACCGGCCTCTGGGTTAGATCTTTTATTGGCCGATCTCTGGGTTGGATCTTTCATTGTCCGGTTTCTGGGTTGAATCTTGCATTGGCTGGTGTCTGGGTTGGGTCTTGCGTTGCCCGATTTCTTGGTTGGGTTTCTTCCCTTGGCCTCTGTCTGGGTTGGGTCTGCGTTGGCCACCAATGTAAGGAACATTCTTCTCACTGATCACCAATGTAAGGAACATTCTTCTCACTGATCACCAATGTAAGGAACATTCTTCTCACTGATCACCAATGTAAGGAACATTCTTCTCACTGATCACCAATGTAAGGAACATTCTTCTCACTGATCACCAATGTAAGGAGCATTCTTCTCACTGATCACCAATGTAAGGAACATTCTTCTCACTGATCACCAATGTAAGGAACATTCTTCTCACTGATCACCAATGTAAGGAACATTCTTCTCACTGACCACCAATGTAAGGAACATTCTTCTCACTGATCACCAATGTAAGGAACATTCTTCTCACTGATCACCAATGTAAGGAACATTCTTCTCACTGATCACCAATGTAAGGGACATTCTTCTCACTGATCACCAATGTAAGGGACATTCTTCTCACTGATCACCAATGTAAGGAACATTCTTCTCACTGATCACCAATGTAAGGGACATTCTTCTCACTGATCACCAATGTAAGGGACATTCTTCTCACTGATCACCAATGTAAGGAACATTCTTCTCACTGATCACCAATGTAAGGAACATTCTTCTCACTGATCACCAATGTAAGGGACATTCTTCTCACTGATCACCAATGTAAGGAACATTCTTCCCACTGATCACCAATGTAAGGAACATTCTTCTCACTGATCACCAATGTAAGGGACATTCTTCCCACTGATCACCAATGTAAGGGACATTCTTCCCACGAATGAATAGGTTTAGCAGGGATTCCCTAAGACCTAAAACTAATGTCTGGGTTCTATAGGGGTGGGATGGTGGAGAAAGGGGGAGTGTTTCCTACATCCTCTATCTAATCTCATAAAGTTGGGATATATGAATACACAGTGGTGGAGGGAGAGCTTGTAGGCAGGAAGTGGCAGAGAGAGGTTGCAGTAGATCAGTAGCAGTGAGACGCAACAATGGATGAAACAAGAATGTTCTTTGAAAGGGAATATGGCTGTATGGATGCAGCAAGTGACATCTTGTCCCCCATCGTTCATTCACATCTTCATCATCATTGTCATAGTGTGTGTGTGGAGGCTGTTTAAAGAGGGGCTCCGGATTCATATCTGAGTGGGACACCTTGCTGGGAGCCGGGTCCCTGCCTCCTGTCCTCCAGGCTGGGTATTGTGGATGGAGCCTTCCAATCTGCTCTAATCCCGGAACTCCGTCTTATGTCTCCTCCACCCGGGGCTTATCCCGCTGAGGAGAATTACACTGATGGCCTGTGACAAGGCCAGCTGCTCCCTGCGGCCGATGCGCTTCTCGGGCTCTGCACCGGCACTGAGAAGATTTGTGCCGTCCGGCTTGTCAAGGCTTAAAGTGTACCCAAAACTTGTTCAGCTGTAGTGTGAATGGTGTCAGGTATTTAATCCTGAAGGTGATCAGTGTACGGAGGAGTCCCCCTTTACCTTCTCCATATCCCTGAAGGTGATCAGTGTACGGAGGAGTCCCCCCTTACCTTCTCCATATCCCTGAAGGTGATCAGTGTACGGAGGAGTCCCCCCTTACCTTCTCCATATCCCTGAAGGTGATCAGTGTTTGGAGGAGTCCCCCCTTACCCTCTCCATATCCCTGAAGGTGAACAGTGTACGGAGGAGTCCCCCCTTACCTTCTCCATATCCCTGAATGTGATCAGTGTACAGAGGAGTCCCCCCTTACCTTCTCCATATCCCTGAAGGTGATCAGTGTACGGAGGAGTCCCCCCTTACCCTCTCCATATCCCTGACGGTGATCAGTGTACAGAGGAGTCCCCCCTTACCCTCTCCATATCCCTGACGGTGATCAGTGTACAGAGGAGTCCCCCCTTACCTTCTTCATATCCCTGAAGGTGATCAGTGTTTGGAGGAGTCCCCCTTACCTTCTCCATATCCCTGAAGGTGATCAGTGTACGGAGGAGTCCCCCCCCTTACCCTCTCCATATCCCTGAAGGTGATCAGTGTACGGAGGAGTCCCCCCTCACCTTCTTCATATCCCTGAAGGTGATCAGTGTACAGAGGAGTCCCCCCTTACCCTCTCCATATCCCTGAAGGTGATCAGTGTATGGAGGAGTCCCCCTCACCTTCTCCATATCCCTGAAGGTGATCAGTGTACGGAGGAGTCCCCCCTTACCTTCTCCATATCCCTGAAGGTGATCAGTGTACGGAGGAGTCCCCCCTTACCTTCTCCATATCCCTGAAGGTGATCAATGTACGGAGGAGTCCCCCCTTACCTTCTCCATATCCCTGAAGGTGATCAATGTACGGAGGAGTCCCCCCCCTTACCCTCTCCATATCCCTGAAGGTGATCAATGTACGGAGGAGTCCCCCCTTACCTTCTCCATATCCCTGAAGGTGATCAATGTACGGAGGAGTCCCCCCCCCTTACCCTCTCCATATCCCTGAAGGTGATCAATGTACGGAGGAGTCCCGCCTTACCCTCTCCATATCCCTGAAGGTGATCAGTGTACGGAGGAGTCCCCCCTTACCTTCTCCATATCCTTGAAGGTGATCAGTGTACGGAGGAGTCCCCCCTTACCTTCTCCATATCCCTGAAGGTGATCAGTGTACGGAGTAGTCCCCCTTTACATTCTCCATATCCCTGAAGGTGATCAGTGTTTGGAGGAGTCCCCCCCTTACCCTCTCCATATCCCTGAAGGTGATCAGTGTACGGAGGAGTCCCCCCTCACCTTCTTCATATCCCTGAAGGTGATCAGTGTACGGAGGAGTCCCCCCCTTACCCTCTCCATATCCCTGAAGGTGATCAGTGTACGGAGGAGTCCCCCTTTACCCCCTCCATATCCCTGAAGGTGATCAGTGTACGGAGGAGTCCCCCTCACCTTCTCCATATCCCTGAAGGTGATCAGTGTACGGAGGAGTCCCCCCTTACACTCTCCATAGCCCTCATAGTGTACGGTAGAGTCACTATTCCCCCCCCCCACCCCTCCGGGTTACTGGTACTGCTGGTTCACCAGTTCAGCACTGAGTGCCTTTCCATGTTCTCTCTCCGGGTGGATTGCTCTTTGCAGCTGATGAGACATGAGGGGCCCCGACTACATCAAATTAAAAACATTTCTCATGTCGTCCGCCACGTTCTGCTCAAACATTCATTAATGGGGGTGGTTGTGTGTGTGGTGTGACTGAGCAACCTGAGGCCACCAATTGGGTTGAACGTCTCATTGGTGTCCAGCTGTCGGGATGATAGATGGAGATTGTGATTGGTTGTTGGTGGACGCTGAACATTTCTAGTGGCCTTTCTGGGGGAAGGTAGAAATTTTGAGGAGAACCTGAAGAGTCCTGGCTGGGATTGGCTCTTGGGCTGTAAAGGACAATGGATCATACGTCTCATCACTCGGGGGTCTGGCTATCACCTCCCAGTGGAAGTTTATATAGTTTTATCCCACCATAGGTACACTTACCGGTGAGCCAAGGCCTGGTCCCACTACCTGCCTCTCTCACCTAGCTGGTCCAGCCCACCATCCACCAGTTACTATGGTGCTGCTACCGACCTCATCTGGGGGCTTAGAGAGACCCCAACGCCAACTACTGAGAGATAACATCAGCTCACCTGATATGGCCCAGCACCCACCATCTAATGCAGCCATGATACCAGCCTCCTCTGTGGGCAGACCCTAACACCAAATACAAGGAGATGCCATCAGCTCACCTATGTGGCCTAGCCCAGCAACCACCACTTACTGCCACCATGATACCGGCCTTTTCTGTGGGCTTAGAGAGACCCCCAACATCAAATACCCAGAGATACTATTAGCTTGCCTAAATGGTACAGCTCTGCACCCACCACCAACTGCAGTCATGATCCCGGCTTGGTCCTTGGGCTTAGAGAGACCCCAACACTAATTATTTAAACATACCAACAGCTTGCCTAACTGGTCCAGGCCAGCATCTGCCACTTACTGTATTGCCATCCTGCAACCAACCTCATCTCTGGTCTTAGAGAGACCCCAACACCAAATACCCAAAGATGCCATCAGCTCACCCAAATAGTACAGCTCAGCACCCGCCATTGACTGCAGCCATGATACTGGCCTCATCTCTATGCTTGGATAGACCCCAACACCAAATACTCAGATGCCATCAGCTCACTTACATGGTTTGGCCCAGCACTCACCTCTTACCGCAGCCAAGATACCAGCCTTTTCTGTGGGCTTAAAGGCCCTAACACCAAATACTCAGAGACGCAGTCAACTCACCCATCTGGTCCAAACCAGAATCCACCACTTACTGCAGCCTCAATACCGGCCTCATCTCTGTGCTTAGAGAGACCTCAGCACCAGATACTCAGAGATTCTATTAGTTTATTAAAATGATCCAGCCCACCAGCACTTCCTACTTCCTGTAGAACCGCCACTGGCCTCACCTCTATGCTTAGATAGAACAAAATACCAAATAGTCAGACGCCATCAGTTCACCTATGTGGTCTTGCCCAGCACCCACCTCTTACCACAGCCATGATAACGACCTTTTCTATGGGCTTAGTGAGACCCCCAACACCAAATACTCAAAACGACATCAACTCGCTCAAATGGCTCGACCCTGAACCCACCACCTAATACAGCCTCAATACCGGCCTCATCTCTGGGCTTAGGGAGACCCAACACCCTCTACTCATAAAAGCGCCATCAGCTCATTTATCTGATCCAGTGCAGCACCCGGCAATTACTGGTGCCCCATCTCTAATGGCCTCATCTCTGGGCAGACTGCAACCCCAACCACCTAAGAGATGCCACCAGCTCACCTAAATAGTCCAGCTCTGCACCCGCCACTTACTGCATCCATTATACTGGCCAAATACTCAGACACCATCAGCTCACTTATTTGGTCTGGCCCAGCACCCACCTCTGACCGCAGTCCCTCTCCTGGATTCATCTGTGGGCTTAGTGAGACCCCCAGCACTAAATACTCAGATGCCATCAACTGACCCAGAACCTGCCACCTACTGCTGACGCAATACCGACCTCATCTCTGGGTATAGAGCGACCCAACACCAAATACTCAGAGATGCCATCAGATCACCTCACTGATTTGGTGCAGCGCCCTCCAGTTACTGGCGCCCCGCTACCGGCTTCATTTGTGGGCAGACTTCAACACTAACTACACAGAGATGCCATCAGCTCACTTAATAGTCCAGCTCTGCATCCACCATTGACTGCAGCCATTAAACCTGTGGGATTTGAGACCCCAACACCAAACACTCATAGACCCACCATCGGCTCATTCTCTTTCATTGACCTTTTATTTATTTTTTATACATTTTGTACCTTCTTTGCTCTGTCTTCTCCTGCGCTGTCATAGTCATTGGTAAGCCCTATAATGCAGGTTGGCACATTGCACTATGGGCAGCGCATGTGGACGCATCTCACAGATCTGACCCAGCAGAATATTATACAACGTCTCACCTGTGTGCATGGGATGGTGTGACTCTTATAATAAACCCTAGGGGCCCATTTGCGATGTTCAGTATGCATGGATGGTGGTTTGTGGTGTGTCGGTTTGTGTTGTATCAGCCGGTATGCTTATTATCGGCCCTCAACACATCACCCAAAAAATGTTCTGACCTATGTATTGACCGGTGCTTTCTATTGTGCTTGGGGTTTGGCTGAGGGTCAGGTGGGTACGTCGGGGTGTCCTGAGGGTCAGGTGGGTACGTCGGGGTGTCCTGAGGGTCAGGTGGGTACGTCGGGGTGTCCTGAGGGTCAAGTGGGTACGTCGGGGTGTCCTGAGGGTCAGGTGGATACGTCGGGGTGTCCTGAGGGTCTAGTGGGTACGTCGGGGTGTCCTGAGGGTCAGGTGGATACGTCGGGGTGTCCTGAGGGTCTGGTGGATACGTCGGGGTGTCCTGAGGGTCAGGTGGGTACGTCGGGGTGTCCTGAGGGTCAGGTGGATACGTCGGGGTGTCCTGAGGGTCAAGTGTTCTGTGCATTCTTGGGTGATGGGCCGTCACGGAGAGGGTTCCACTGATGATCTGCGAAGGAGCGCGGCGGAGGAACGCACATCACTGTCTGCGCTGTCACATGTCATCAGCAAACCTGTCCTAATTACAGCCAATCACAGAGAAGGACAGAAACCTAAATCCATCAGCCCTGGGAGGAGTGAGACTCCCTTGCAGCATTGGGGGGCAGAGCTGGGAGCTCTGTGCCGGACTCCTCCACCCATAACTGGATTATCTATTTTCGGTGGGCAGACGGGACCCCATACACTGCGCCAATACAGTGCAATCTACACCGACCAGACAGAACATTCTGACAGGTGAATAATATGGATTATTTGGTTACAATGACACCTGAAAGTGGGTGGGATGTATTGGGCAGCAAGTGAACATGTTGTCCCTGAAGTTGAGAGCAGATAAAATGACATCACAGTTTGTTGTGTTTGGGGGCTGTGTAGCCGCAGAGCTGTCGGGGTGCCCATGCTGACCCGTCTCCACAGACAAGAGCCCCTACAATGGGCATGTGAGCACCAGAGGGGGAACAAGGAGCAATGGAAGAAGGTGGTCTGGTCTGATGAGTTCAATAATGGTTTGAGGAACACAACATGGTTGAAGTGTTGACTTGGCCTCCAAATTTCCATCCAATCGATCATCTGTGGGGATGTGCTGGGATAACAAAACCGATCTATGGAGGCCGCACCTCCCAACTTACAGGACTTAAAGGATCTGCTAGTGAGGGCTTGGTGCCGGATACCACAGCGTACCTTCAGAGGTCTAGTGGAGTCCATGCCTGGTTGGGTCAGGAAAGGGGAACCTACCTAATATTAGGTGGGGGGTCTTAATGTTATGGCTGATTGGTGACCCTTCAAGTTGTGAAGAATCTGCTCTCTGGCATGCCGCAGTGTGGGAACATTGAGCAGATGTCGGCACCACCAGGACCTTATAAGGAAGAGCTGGCAGCAACACGAGCAGAGCCAAGACACAACGTGATCAGAGCAGGCCATGGAATCCAGATCTCCCTGCAGACACATCGTGATCAGAGCAGGCCATGGAATCCAGATCTCCCTGCAGACACAACATGACCAGAGCAGGCTATGGAATCCAGATCTCCCTGCAGACACAACGTGACCAGAGCAGGCCATGGAATCCAGATCTTCCTGCAGACACATCGTGATCAGAGCAGGCCATGGAATCCAGATCTCCCTGCAGACACAACGTGACCAGAGCAGGCCATGGAATCCAGATCTCCCTGCAGACACAACGTGACCAGAGCAGGCCATGGAATCCAGATCTCCCTGCAGACACAACGTGATCAGAGCAGGCCATGGAATCCAGATCTCCCTGCAGACACAACGTGATCAGAGCAGGCCATGGAATCCAGATCTCCCTGCAGACACAACGTGATCAGAGCAGGCCATGGAATCCAGATCTCCCTGCAGACACAACGTGATCAGAGCAGGCCATGGAATCCAGATCTCCCTGCAGACACAACGTGACCAGAGCAGGCAATTTAATCCAGATCTCCCTGCAGACACAATGTGATCAGAGCAGGCCATGGAATCCAGATCTTTCTGCAGACACAACGTGACCAGAGCAGGCCATGGAATCCAGATCTCCCTGCAGACACAACTGGAGCCCATTGATTTGCTGCCACCTGGATTCCTGAGAACATCGCCTGTCACTGTTGATGACATCTGGAGAGAAGTGGCTGATCATAGCTGTGCTTCTACCTGAGCTTATGATTTTGGGACTTCTCTCATACATTGTTGATGGAATTTTTCATCTTTTTCCATTTGTAGAAGTGACTGAGTCATGTGACTCATTCTGACTCCTCTACATCCTCCATCTGCTGCAGCATTAGAATGGTGGTGGTAGTAGGCCTCTTCTATTCTCTATACAGCAGAGCTCAGACTGGGGGAGGCAGAAGCATTACAATGCGCCCATATGCTAACAAGCATGCTGATTGGAGGAGAGAGCGGAGTGACGGGGAGATGAACTCACACTGATTGGAGGAGAGAGCGGAGTGATGGGGAGATGACCTCACACTGATTGGAGGAGAGAGCGGAGGGATGGGGAGATGACCTCACACTGTTCGGAGGAGAGAGCAGAGTGACGGGGAGAGAAGCTGTTATATTCCAGGCCCCCGCCCTATTTTTTTGTTTTCATTTATATTTATAATACAAACAACTGTACACAGAAAATTGCGTCACCTGACCACTCAGAGCCAATGTAATAGAAGCTGATGTCATGTGATCAGTGTGAGCCAATGAGGTGAAAGCTGGCCGTACAGTGATGTCATGTGATCAGTGTGAACAACCAATGAGGTGAAAGCTGGCCGTACATTGATGTCATGTGATCAGTCGGAATAACCAGTGAGGTGACAGCTGGCCGTACAGTGATGTCATTTGATCAGTGTGAGCCAATGAGGTGAAAGCTGGCCATACAGTGATGTCATTTGATCAGTCTGAACAACCAATGAGGTGACAGCTGGCCGTACAGTGATGTCATTTGATCAGTGTGAGCCAATGAGGTGAAAGCTGGCCACACAGTGATGTCATTTGATCAGTCTGAACAACCAATGAGGTGACAGCTGGCCGTACAGTGATGTCATTTGATCAGTGTGAGCCAATGAGGTGAAAGCTGGCCATACAGTGATGTCATTTGATCAGTCTGAACAACCAATGAGGTGACAGCTGGCCGTACAGTGATGTCATTTGATCAGTCTGAACAACCAATGAGGTGAAAGCTGGCCGTACAGTGATGTCATGTGATCAGTGTGGGTGGGAGTTCCTCCGGCCCGGTCAGCGTGTTCCTGGCAGTGGATGGGATGTGGAGTTGGATTTTATGCGGGTTCCTGGTCTCTGAGTATATAATATATACAATATATGATGGTCTTCTCCTCCCCATTAGTAGAAGGTGTGCCGGCTTTGGTGTCAGATGGTCTTCTAATTAATGTGTGACCCCCCCCCCCCCCCGGACGCCCCCGTGTGGTCGCTGTGCCTGGCGTGCGCTGCTGTTAATGACCTCATGGGGAGCAGACGGGGGAGGGGGTCATTCCAATTCTTGTTTATTGTAAATGGCGAACAATTAAATTTCCTCTGCCCCCCCCCCAGCTCAGCCTGGATGGCGTCTTGCCCTTTCGGAGGATTCCGCCCCCTCAGTGGTGCTCAGCGGTCTGCGCTCGGCTCAGAAGTGGGTTAGGTGTGAAGGGAGCGTGAATTATACATCACCATCCACTCTGTGTGTTCCGGGGGGGAGGGGGGCTCGGCGCTCCGGCACAGACGCTTTCTGTACTTTTTAATTTTTTACATCAAATTTTATTGAATTTTAATGTTGGCCGAATTCTCCAGACGTTCGGCTCCACGGAAGAGCGCAGGCGACCTTTCCTGCGCCGGATTTTTCTGCATCTGTAACTCACATCCCCCACCTCAGGTTCCTTTTTTTTTATTATTTATTTATTTATTTTTTAATTCATTAAAATGCTGCAAAGTGCAGCACTCACAGCAACCAATCAGGTGAAAGTAAATTCAGATCATTCCTTAAAGTGGAACTCCAGCTCCAAGTGTTTTCTGATATGCAAAGATCAATAACAAGACAAAGTGTGAACACCGGTGCAATGTAAATGGTTCTAATATATTCGATTTAATGTAACTAAATTTAGTGTAACAATGTAACCGCATGTAAGGAGTTCCATAGAGGGGGTGCAGCACTGGAGAAGTCCTGGAGAAGAGAGTGGGTAGTGAGAAATTCCATAGAGGGGGCGCAGCTCTCAAAGTCCTGAAAAAAAAAAGTGGGTAGTAAGGAGTTAGAGGAGATGCAGCTCTAGAGAAGACCTGTAGAAGAGAGTGGGTAGTAAGGAGTTCCGTAGAGGAGATGCAGCTCTAGAGAAGATCTGTAGAAGAGAGTGGGTAGTAAGGAATTCCATAGAAGGGGTGCAACACTAGAGAAGTCCTGGAGATAAGAATGGGGGGTAAGAAGTTCCACGGAGGAGGTGAGCTGCCCCCAGTGACGCCATACATAGTGACTGACCATTTTGTGTGTCTTCCAGATCGAGGCGTTGTTGCTGGAGATGCAGGACGTGGAGGTGGGAATCAAGACTCACACCCAGCGCCTGATGATCACCACCATCCCTCATGCAATCACAGGTAAGTCATATTTTTTGGCATCCCACTTCAGAGACCCCCATGATCTGAATTTCTGCTTTTGCTAAGAAATTCTATTCTAAAATCCTGTCAAACCATGAAATCAGGCCAAAACAGAAGTACAGTTAAATCACACGTGTTTAGTAATAAAAGTAAAAAGAACAAACGTAATCAAAACACAGCCAGAGTTCAGGAACCGGAAAGGATAGTCAGACAAGCCATATGTCAGGGATCAATGTAGTGGAACAGCAAGGAGGATCTGGAGCCAGAAGTGATGTCAGCAAAGCAAGTCTTGAACAGGATCACAGGAGATTGTTTCTGTAATGTTGACCAAGGAGAAGGCAGAGATCCTCTGGACTGGACGGCTTAAGTACGCAGGACTGACGAGCAGGATCATCAACAGGTGAGTAACTGTGGACAGATGGGAGCTGGCAATTAGCCGTCAGCTGAGCGGCCAGCTCAGAGAAGGAGGGGCTGAGCCCAGCCCTGACAAATCCTCTCCCAACCAATAGTTCACATGGAAGGCATTGTCAGCCGCTGGCCAATGGGTAAATTTCTCCACTTTAGCACAGTAGTCAGTGTCTCTGCCCCTCCCACAATGATGATTTGCCCCCACATTATTTTGTGTCTCCGCCCCTCCCACAATGATGAGGTGCCCCCACATTATTTTGTGTCTCCGCCCCTCCCACAATGATGAGGTGCCCCCACATTATTTAGTGTCTCCGCCCCTTCCAACAATGATGAGGTGCCCCCACATTATTTTGTGTCTCCGCCCCTTCCAACAATGATGAGGTTTCCCCACATTCTCTTGTGTCTCTGCCCCTCCCACAGCGGGAGATTTTATTCCATCCATTGATGAAATCTATGTCAATCGTGATGACCAGTGGCCCACCAATCTGCGCAGGCCACACCCCCATTGCTAAATGACAGATTCCTGTCTGCAGAGAAAAAAATATTCAGCCAGCAATCTTGGGTAATGTCACCTGGGATCCCCAAATTTGGTCATTGACGTCACCTGGGATCCCCAAATTTGGTCTTTGACGTCACCTGGGATCCCCAAATTTGGTCAATGATGTCACCTGGGATCCCCAAATTTGGTCAATGACGTCACCTGGGATGCCCAAATTTGGTCAATGACGTCAACTGGGATCCCCAAATTTGGTCAATGACGTCAACTGGGCTCCCCAAATTTGGTCAATGACATCACCTGGGATCCCCAAATTTGGTCATTGACGTCACCTGGGATCCCCAAATTTGGTCTTTGACGTCACCTGGGATCCCCAAATTTGGTCAATGACGTCACCTGGGATCCCCAAATTTGGTCAATGACGTCACCTGGGATGCCCAAATTTGGTCAATGACGTCAACTGAGATCCCCAAATTTGGTCAATGACGTCAACTGGGATCCCCAAATTTGGTCAATGATGTTACCTGGGACCCCCAAATTTGTTCATTGACGTCACCTGGAATTGCCAAATTTGGCCATTGACAACATTTAGCAGCGGGAGTGCGGCATGTACTGCCCACTGGAATTTTGTCACCATTTACTTCTTTGGATTTTCAGCCTGTTGGCAAATCTACCAGGAAGGTTACCGGCTGTCCCCAGACCTAAGCACTCAGCATTGCAGCTTTATTGTATGAGAACGCAGAGCGGGTAGAATGCGGTCCTGTGTTGGAGGAGGTGATGGCAGCTGTTCCCCCAGGATACCCTCTGTGTTTGGTGATGGAGAAATGTCCCCCCTGGTATCTGTCTATGGTAGTCATGAAGAACCCAGAGGACAGAACAATGGTGGTATCTGTCTATGGTAGTCATGAAGAACCCCGCGAGCAAAGAACAATGGTGGTATCTGTCTCTGGTAGTCATGAAGAACCCCAAGGACAGAACAATGGTGGTATCTGTCTATGGTAGTCATGAAGAACCCAGAGGACAGAACAATGGTGGTATCTGTCTATGGTAGTCATGAAGAACCTCTCGAGCAAAGAACAATGGTGGTATCTGTCTATGGTAGTCATGAAGAACCCAGAGGACAGAACAATGGTGGTATCTGTCTCTGGTAGTCATGAAGAACCCCAAGGACAGAACAATGGTGGTATCTGTCTATGGTAGTCATGAAGAACCCCGCGAGCAAAGAACAATGGTGGTATCTGTCTCTGGTAGTCATGAAGAACCCCAAGGACAGAACAATGGTGGTATCTGTCAATGGTAGTCATGAAGAACCCCCGAGGACAGAACAATGGTGGTATCTGTCAATGGTAGTCATGAAGAACCCCCGAGGACAGAACAATGGTGGTATCTGTCTATGGTAGTCATGAAGAACCCCAAGGACAGAACAATGGTGGTATCTGTCTATGGTAGTCATGAAGAACCCCAAGGACAGAACAATGGTGGTATCTGTCTATGGTAGTCATGAAGAACCCCAGAGGACAGAACAATGGTGGTATCTGTCTATGGTAGTCATGAAGAACCCCAAGGACAGAACAATGGTGGTATCTGTCTATGGTAGTCATGAAGAACCCCCGAGGACAGAACAATGGTGGTATCTGTCAATGGTAGTCATGAAGAACCCCAAGGACAGAACAATGGTGGTATCTGTCCATCTGTCTATGGTAGTCGTGAAGAACCCAGAGGACAGAACAATGGTGGTATCTGTCTATCTGTCTATGGTAGTCGTGAAGAACCCAGAGGACAGAACAATAGTGGTATCTGCAGACTAAAGCGCGCACACACACACACCGCAGCACCGCGTCTATGTGACACAGAGGAACATCTCACCATCTTCTGGAATTCTCCGGATGGAGATGACCTTGTCTGACCTCTGCCGTCACACTGCCCATTGGATGGGGCTGATATAAATCTATTCTAGGGAAATCATTACACCATGTGACAGACCGTTCTCATCTCAGCCAATCACATCTCACCCCAGGGTACAGAGCGATGAAAGATTATTTCTGATTGGCTGCAAACCCCCTATGTATGAAGAAGTCTGTATACACTGCGTTATGAGACCCAACATCCTGACCGGTAGATATATAATGGTACACAAGCCCTTCACCTGTGTGTGTGTGTGTGGGGGGGGGGGGACCAAGTCCCAGCAATCGTTGTCAGTCCTTTTCTGGGGATTGTAGTGCAGCTTTTACAGCCTGTCTGGCCGCCAGCAGGCGGGGTGAGGTGCAATGAATGGCGGTCAGCCTTTGCTGTTCCATATTTCTGATGAGGATGTGAATGGTGAAATGATTGGTGTTGGTGATCCCTCCTGATTGGTGTGTTTTATTGGACAGGTCACGACATCCTGGAGTGGCTCATTCAGAGGTTACAGATCGGAGATGAAGGTGAGTGAACGACGCTCGATGTTCCGCCATGTGGTGCTCCGCCGAGGTTTTATTATTATGTATAATCAGCTGTCAGGATCCCCCATAATCCTCCAATGTGATCACACACAGCATCGTTCACCTATTTATCATCGCTCATTGTCCCACCTCCTCTACATTCTCCAGTGAAGTGAGAATGACGTCCAGGCCATTGGACTGACGCAGTGGCTCCTCCCCCTCTCTGCTCATCCAATCTGATCTGTCCTGAGTGTGCGTGAGTATGAGGGAGGGTGGCCCGAGTGTGCGTGAGGATGAGGGAGGGGGGCCCGAGTGTGCGTGAGGATGAGGGAGGGGGGCCCGAGTGTGCGTGAGGATGAGAGAGGGGGGCCCGAGTGTGCGTGAGGATGAGGGAGGGGAGCCAGAGTGTGCGTGAGGATGAGAGAGGGGGGCCCGAGTGTGCGTGAGGATGAGGGAGGGGGGCCCGAGTGTGCGTGAGGATGAGAGAGGGGGGCCCGAGTGTGCGTGAGGATGAGAGAGGGGGGCCCGAGTGTGCGTGAGGATGAGGGAGGGGGGCCCGAGTGTGCGTGAGGATGAGGGAGGGGGGCCCGAGTGTGCGTGAGGATAAGGGAGGGGGGCCCGAGTGTGCGTGAGGATGAGGGAAGGGGGCCCAAGTGTACGTGAGTATGAGGGAGGGGAGCCAGAGTGTGCGTGAGGATGAGGGAGGGGGGCCCGAGTGTGCGTGAGGATGAGGGAGGGGGGCCCGAGTGTGCGTGAGGATGAGGGAGGGGGGCCCGAGTGTGCGTGAGGATGAGGGAGGGGGGCCCGAGTGTGCGTGAGGATGAGGGAGGGGGGCCCGAGTGTGCGTGAGGATGAGAGAGGGGGGCCCGAGTGTGCGTGAGGATGAGAGAGGGGGGCCCGAGTGTGCGTGAGGATGAGGGAGGGGGGCCCGAGTGTGCGTGAGGATGAGGGAGGGGAGCCAGAGTGTGCGTGAGGATGAGGGAGGGGGGCCCGAGTGTGCGTGAGGATGAGGGAGGGGGGCCCGAGTGTGCGTGAGGATGAGGGAGGGGGGCCCGAGTGTGCGTGAGGATGAGGGAGGGGGGCCCGAGTGTGCGTGAGGATGAGGGAGGGGGGCCCGAGTGTGCGTGAGGATGAGGGAGGGGGGCCCGAGTGTGCGTGAGGATGAGGGAGGGGGGCCCGAGTGTGCGTGAGGATGAGGGAGGGGAGCCCGAGTGTGCGTGAGTATGAGGGAGGGGAGCCAGAGTGTGCGTGAGGATGAGGGAGGGGGGCCCGAGTGTGCGTGAGGATGAGGGAGGGGGGCCCGAGTGTGCGTGAGGATGAGGGAGGGGGGCCCGTGTGTGCGTGAGGATGAGGGAGGGGGGCCCGAGTGTGCGTGAGGATGAGGGAGGGGGGCCCGAGTGTGCGTGAGGATGAGGGAGGGGGGCCCGAGTGTGCGTGAGGATGAGGGAGGGGAGCCCGAGCGGGAATGAGGATGAGGGAGGGGGGCCCGAGTGTGCGTGAGGATGAGGGAGGGGGGCCCGAGTGTGCGTGAGGATGAGGGAGGGGGGCCCGAGTGTGCGTGAGGATGAGGGAGGGGGGCCCGAGTGTGCGTGAGGATGAGGGAGGGGGGCCCGAGTGTGCGTGAGGATGAGGGAGGGGGGCCCGAGTGTGCGTGAGGATGAGGGAGGGGGGCCCGAGTGTGCGTGAGGATGAGGGAGGGGAGCCCGAGCGGGAATGAGGATGAGGGAGGGGGGCCCGAGTGTGCGTGAGGATGAGGGAGGGGGGCCCGAGTGTGCGTGAGGATGAGGGAGGGGGGCCCGAGTGTGCGTGAGGATGAGGGAGGGGGGCCCGAGTGTGCGTGAGGATGAGGGAGGGGGGCCCGAGTGTGCGTGAGGATGAGGGAGGGGGGCCCGAGTGTGCGTGAGGATGAGGGAGGGGGGCCCGAGTGTGCGTGAGGATGAGGGAGGGGGGCCCGAGTGTGCGTGAGGATGAGGGAGGGGGGCCCGAGTGTGCGTGAGGATGAGGGAGGGGGACCCGAGCGGGCGTGAGGATGAGGGAGGGGGACCCGAGTGTGCGTGACAATGAGCGAACACATCGAATGACCGGAGACTTGGGAAATGTCCGCCATCTTTTCTGCCTCCTGTAGTGGAGTCCATATAACAATGGCGTCCCGCATTGAGTGATGATGTTTTGTGTAATGAGAAGGGATCTATACATGGCAGATATATCAGGAAGGTGGTGACCCCCCCCCCCCCCCAGGTCCGGGACCCCTCTGGACTATTTCAGGTAGAAAGCTGCTTCTTTCTGGTGAGTTAATTACTGCAAAGGTCATCGGAGAGATCACCAGTGTGCCGGGAAGACATTTACCGCTCTTGTATAATGGCCAATTATCTCGCCTCTTTATTAGCATGGCTGATCCGTGTCTTCCCTGTGTGAGCGCATATTGGGCTCATGTTACTTGGAAGACATTGTAGTACCATTGTCCTCCATCTGGGGGCGCTGAAGAGTCATCTTCTCTATTGGATGAAATGAGGGAAACAAAGCTGTCAGGGGCCAGGTCATCGCTGACTGGTTGTCATCCTCCACAGCGCCCCTCAGTGGAAGGATTATCATGAAGCTGTGTGTCTGACATTGAGGAATATAAAACCCTCTGTGATATCTGCAAAAAGACACCCATGTGTGAAGTGTCAGCTCTGCAGGGCAGTATATTGCATCTTTTATCATGTTTACTGTCCATCATGTATTTACTCCATATTCCTATATTCTATATGGATATTCAATTTCATTTCTCACTTTTAATGTTGTGTTACCACAGAGGGGATCAGCCTGACAGACCTTCTTCATGATATGTGTCCATTATCTGCTGATCTATACTTCTGCTTCTCCTAATGCCTGTCCCCTCCCTGTCCTCCCACCCTAATACTTGCCTTGTCATCCTGATCCCTACCTGTCCCCTGCCCTGTCATCCTGATCCCTTCCTGTCCCCTTCCCTGTCATCCTGATCCCTTCCTGTACCCGGCCGTGTCATCCTGATCCCTTCCTGTCCCCTGTCATCCTGATCCCTTCCTGTCCCCTGCCCTGTCATCGTGATCCCTTCCTGTCCCCTGCCTTGTCATCCTGATCCCTGCCTGTCCCCTGCCCTGTCATCCTGATCCCTTCCTGTCCCAGCCCTGTCATCCTGATCCCTGCCTGTCCCCGGCCCTGTCATCCTGATCCCTTCCCGTTCCCGGCCGTGTCATCCTGATCCCTTCCCGTTCCCGGCCGTGTCATCCTGATCCCTTCCCGTCCCCTGCCCTGTCATCCTGATCCCTTCCTGTCCCCAGCCCTGTCATCCTGATCCCTGCCCTGTCATCCTGATCCCTGCCTGTCCCCTGCCCTGTCATCCTGATCCCTTCCCGTCCCCGGCCCTGTCATCCTGATCCCTTCCCGTCCCCGGCCCTGTCATCCTGATCCCTTCCTGTCCCCGGCCCTGTCATCCTGATCCCTTCCTGTCCCCTGCCCTGTCGTGCTTTCTCCTGCCCTGTGGTGCTGTCCCCTGCCCCGTCATGCTGTCATTCTGTCCCCTGTGACGATGAGCGAGGGGCTTGAGCTGGCGGGAGGATGAGTGAGGGGGCTTGAGGGTGTGGAGCGTTGAGTAGGCATGTCCCCGGTCTCCAACGTAACCTGTCATGCTGTCCCCGGCCCCCTGTCCCTGACATCCCGATCCCTGTCTATCCGCGGTCTTCTTTTTCCTGCCCTTTGTTTCAGTCATTTGGGGGGGGGGGGGGGGACACCTGGCAGCGCTCCTCTGTTCTCTGTGTTCATCGCTGGTTGTGATTTGTTTTCTCTCCACAGAGGGGCAGCATTTGGGCAATTTGATGGTGAAATGCGGCTACATCTACCCTCTGCAGGAGCCCACCAACCTCATCCTGAAACCAGACACCAGTCTGTACCGCTTCCAGGTCTGGGGGTGCAGAGCGGGTGTATGTTGTGAAGATGTAGATGGGGCAGGGGGGCCGGGGGAAGGGAATGTGGGAAGATAGGATGAAGGGGAGATGAGCTGGAGGGTGAAGATGGAATATGAGGTGATATTTGGGATTCAGGGTGAGGGGATTGGGATGAAGATGGCTTGCAGCATGAGAGGAAGGGGGTGAAGATGGAGGAGAATGTGAAGATGGGGTGCAAGGGAAGAGAAAGGTGATTAAGATGAAGGAGGAGGTAAAGATGGGGTGCAGGTTGAGAGGAGGAGGTGAAGATGGGGTGCAGGTTGAGAGGAGGAGGTGAAGATGGGGTGCAGGTTGAGAGGAGGAGGTGAAGATGGGGTGCAGGCTGAGAGGAGGAGGTAAAGATGGGGTGCAGGCTGAGAGCAGGAGGTGAAGATGGGGTGCAGGCTGAGAGGAGGAGGTGAAGATGGGGTGCAGGCTGAGAGGAGGAGGTGAAGATGGGGTGCAGGCTGAGAGGAGGAGGTGAAGATGGGGTGCAGGCTGAGAGGAGGAGGTGAAGATGGGGTGCAGGCTGAGAGGAGGAGGTGAAGATGGGGTGCAGGCTGAGAGGAGGAGGTGAAGATGGGGTGCAGGCTGAGAGGAGGAGGTGAAGATGGGGTGCAGGCTGAGAGGAGGAGGTGAAGATGGGGTGCAGGCTGAGAGGAGGAGGTGAAGATGGGGTGCAGGCTGAGAGGAGGAGGTGAAGATGAGGTGCAGGCTGAGAGGAGGAGGTGAAGATGGGGTGCAGGCTGAGAGGAGGAGGTGAAGATGGGGTGCAGGCTGAGAGGAGGAGGTGAAGATGGGGTGCAGGCTGAGAGGAGGAGGTGAAGAGGGGCTTCAGGCTGAGAGGAGGAGGTGAAGATGAGGTGCAGGCTGAGAGGAGGAGGTGAAGATGGGGTGCAGGCTGAGAGGAGGAGGTGAAGAGGGGCTTCAGGCTGAGAGGAGGAGGTGAAGATGAGGTGCAGGCTGAGAGGAGGAGGTGAAGATGGGGTGCAGGCTGAGAGGAGGAGGTGAAGATGGGGTGCAGGCTGAGAGGAGGAGGTGAAGAGGGGCTGCAGGCTGAGAGGAGGAGGTGAAGATGGGGTGCAGGCTGAGAGGAGGAGGTGAAGACGGGGTGCAGGCTGAGAGGAGGAGGTGAAGACGGGGTGCAGGCTGAGAGGAGGAGGTGAAGATGGGGTGCAGGCTGAGAGGAGGAGGTGAAGATGGGGTGCAGGCTGAGAGGAGGAGGTGAAGAGGGACTGCAGGTTGAGAGCAGGAGGTGTGAAGATGGGGTGCAGGCTGAGAGGAGGAGGAGGTGAAGATGGGGTGCAGGCTGAGAGGAGGAGGAGGTGAAGATGGGGTGCAGGCTGAGAGGAGGAGGTGAAGATGGGGTGCAGGCTGAGAGGAGGAGGAGGTGAAGATGGGGTGCAGGCTGAGAGGAGGAGGTGAAGATGGGGTGCACGGCAAGTGGAAGGGGAAGAAGATCAAGGAGCTGAAGATGCAGGGTGCAGGCTGAGAGGAAGAGGATGGAGAAGGAGGTGAAAATGGGGTGCAGGATAAAATGTTGGGAATGTTAGGTGAAGAAGGGGGGTGCAGGGTGTGGAAGGGTGCAGACTTTAGTAGTTGTTGATTGGAAAACTGGTTTCCTGGTTGGGGTTTGGAGATGAAGATCATGCACTCTCCGTGGGGGGTGGGGTGCAGGAGGAGAGAAAGGGGATGAAGATGGAGGAGGAGGTGAAGATGGGGTGCAGGAGGAAAGGAAGGGAATGGAGGAGGAGGAGGTGAAGATGGGGTACAGAATGAGATGAAGATGGGGAAGGAGGTGACGATGGGTTGCAGGCTGAGAGCAGGAGGAGGTGAAGATGGGGTGCAGGAGGAGAGGAAGGGGTGAAGATGGGGTGCAGGCTGAGAGTAGGAGGAGGTGAAGATGGGGTGCAGGATGAGAGGAGGAGGAGGTGAAGATGGGGTACAGGAGGAGAGGAAGGGGATGAAGATGGAGGAGGAGGTAAAGATGGGGTGTAGGGTAGGAGGAAGGGGTGAAGATGGAGGAGAAGGTGAAGATGGGGTGCAGGAGGAGAGGAAAGGGGTGAAGATGGGGTCCAGGCTGGGAGGAGGTGAAGATGGGGTGCAGGCTGAGAGGAGGAGGAGGAGGTGAGGAGGAGGTGAGGATGGGGTGCAGGCTTAGAGGAGGAGGTGCTGAAGATGGGGTGCAGAAAAAGAAGGGGGTGAAGATGGGGTGCAGGAGGAGAGGAAGGGAATGGAGGAGGAGGAGGTGAAGATGGGGTGCAGGAGGAGAGGATGGGGTGAAGATGGGGTGCAGGAGGAGAGGAAGGGAATGGAGGAGGAGGAGGTGAAGATGGGGTGCAGGAGGAGAGGAAGGGGGTGAAGATGGGGTGCAGGCTGAGAGAAGGAGGTGAAGATGGGGTGCACGGCAAGTGGAATGGGAATAAGATAAAGGAACTAAATATGGGGTACAGGCAAGGAGGATGGAGAAGGAGGTGAAAATGGGGTGCAGGGTAGAATGTAGGGGATGTTAGGTGAAGGGGGGTGCAGGGTTAGGGTTGGGGGTGCATTGTATATGGTAGTGTTAATGTTCCCTGTGCTTTGTGGCTGTGAAGTTTTACATTTCCCATAATGCTCAGCGCGGCTCTCTGTCTCATTTCAGACTCCATACTTTTGGCCAACACAGCAGTGGCCAGCGGAGGATACGGACTATGGTGAGTGTGATAGCGGTGTGCTGTGAGTGGGAGGGGTTATATGGCGGGGAGGGGCAGCAAAGAATGATTGGTGATAAGAAAAGTATCAATGCATTCAGTGTGCTGTATGTAAAGGGGGCGGAGACAATGAATGGCAGTCTTTGGTTGTTGGGGGCGGGGTTCCTAGAGGTTTAGCAGATATCTGACATAATTCACAAAGCCAATGATATTCATTTCTAAGAAAGTGACAGTTATTTTCAGTCCAATAAGATTTGAGGATTGCAGTCACATGGATAATATAGAGAGACGTATCCTTGTGTTAGAGCTTTGTGAATTGAGCCGATTCTTTCCTGTGCTGACTCGTTGATATTGGTCGGGTTTGTGTTGCAGCGATTTACCTGGCGAAGAAGAATATCCGGAAGAAGGGGATTCTGGAGGAGTATGAGAAGGTAAGTACACAGGGGCGGGGAGAGATCTGGCCATTTAGAAGTGATCCACCACACCCAGTGAGAATCCTCCAATCACAGCTGATGATGCCATGAATCTTGGCTCAGAGATCACTCCGCCCACCTGAATATCCAACATCTCCGACACCATTCGTCTCACAATTATAGTGCTTCCAAGAGCACCTGTCAGTAAAAATGTATCAAACTGACGCATTGCCGTTCTATTCACCCCTAAAACCAGGTCCTTAGAGTACTTCTAGATATCTGCCCCCCCCTCCCCCTTCTAGATATCCCCCCTCCCCCTTCTAGATATCCCCCCCTCCCCCTTCTAGATATCCCCCCCTCCCCCTTCTAGATATCTGCCCCCCCTTCTAGATATCTCCCCTCCCCTTCTAGATATCTCCCCTCCCCTTCTAGATATCTCCCCTCCCCTTCTAGATATCTGCCCCCCCTTCTAGATATCTGCCCCCCTTCTAGATATCTGCCCCCTCCCCCTTCTAGATATCCCCCCCCTTCTAGATACCCCCCCCCTTCTAGATATCTGCCCCCCCTTCTCCTTTCCAGATATCCTCCCCCTTCTAGATACCTGACCCCCATTATAGACATCCGTTTCCTCTCTACACCCCGGTACATTCTGTTCCCTGCTCCCCTTCTCTGTGCCCCAGTACTAAACTTGTGTTCCGTACCCCACCCTGTACCCCAGAGTACTCGCGTTCTGTCCCCTGCCTCATTGCACCCCAGTACTCACTTTCTGTTCCATAAACAAACCCCCTTTCCCTCCTTCGTACCCCAGTACTCACATTTTGCTCCATGCTCCACCCTATGCCCCAGTACTTACATTACCCCCGCCTCCACCTGCGCCCCAGTATTCACATTCTGTTTTCCTACCCTCCCCCTGCACCCCAGTATTCACAATATGTGCTACATTCCTGCACCCCAATACTCACTCTGTTTCCCCCTGTACCCCAGTATTTACCTTTTTCTTTTCTCCTTCCCCCCTGCACCCCAGTATTTACAATATGTTCTCCTGCACCCCAGTATTCACATTCTGCTCCCCCCTGCACCCCAGTTTTCACATTCTGCTTCCCCCTGCACCCCAGTATTCACATCCTGCTTCCCCCCTGCACCCCAGTATTCACATTCTGCTCCCCCCTGCACCCCAGTATTCACATCCTGCTTCCCCCTGCACCCCAGTTTTCACATTCTGCTCCCCCCTGCACCCCAGTTTTCACATTCTGCTTCCCCCTGCACCCCAGTTTTCACATCTGCTTCCCCCCCTGCACCCCAGTATTGACTTTCTGTTTTCCCCTGCACCTCACCCCAGTATTCACATTCTGCTCCCCCCTGCACCCCAGTATTCACATCCTGCTCCCCCCCCCCCTGCACCCCAGTATTCACATTCTGCTCCCCCCCCCCTGCACCCCAGTATTCA